>NW_026894024.1:0-225680 GCF_032452875.1 Bos javanicus | reverse complement strand
ATGATCAGCCACGTGATCAGTGCATGATCAGCCATGTGATCAGTACATGGTAGCTGCGTGATCATGGCATGATCAGCCACGTGATCAGTGCATGATAGCCACGTGATCAGTGCATGATCAGACACGTGATCAGTGCATGATCAGTCACGTGATCAGTGCATGATCAGCCACGTGATCAGTGCATGATCAGGCACGTGATCAGTGTATGATCAGCCACGTGATCAGTGCATGATAGCCACGTGATCAGTGCATGATCAGTCACGTGATCAGTGCATGATCAGTCATGTGATCAGTAATCAGCCACGTGATCAGTGCATGATCAGCCACGTGATCAGTGCATGATCAGTCACGTGATCAGTGCATGATCAGTCACGTGACCAGTGCATGATAGCTACGTGATCATTGCATGATCAGCCACGTGATCAGTGCATGATAGCCACGTGATCAGTGCATGATAGCCACGTGATCAGTGCATGATCAGTCACGTGATACGCGTGTGTGATCAGCCACGTGATCAGTGCATGATATCCACGTGATCAGTGCATGACAGCCACGTGATCAGTGCATGATAGCCACGTGATCAGTGCATGATCAGTCACGTGATACATGTGATCAGCCACGTGATCAGTGCATGATGAGCCACGTGATCAGTGCAGGATCAAGTTACGTGATCAGTGCATGATCAGTCACGTGACCAGTACATGGTTGCTACGTGATCGTTGCATGATCAGCCACGTGAGCAGAGCATGATAGCCACGTGATCAGTGCATGATCAGTCACGTGATCAGTACATGATCAGTCACGTGAACAGTGCATGATCATTTACGTGATCTGTGCATGATCAGTCACGTGACCAGTATATGGTAGCTACGTGATCATTCCATGACGAGCCACGTGAGCAGTGCATGATAGCCACGTGATGTGTGCATGAGTTACGTGAGCAGAGTATGATCAGCCACGTGATCAGTGCATGAGTGCCACGTGATCAGTGCATGATATGTCACGTGACAGTGTGTGATCAGCCACGTGAACAGTGCATGTTCAGCCACGTGATCAGTGCATGATAGCCACGTGATCAGTGCATGATCAGTTACGTGAGCAGTGTATGATCAGCCACGTGATCAGTGCATGGTCAGACACGTGAACAGTGTATGATCAGCCACGTGATCAGTGCATGATATCCAAGTGATCAGTGCATGATCATCACGTGATCAGTGTATGATCAGCCACGTGAACAGTGCATGCTCAGTCACGTGATCTGGGCCTGCTGAGCTGCGTGATTACTGTCTGCTCATCTGCTTGACAATTGCCAGCTGAGCTGCACGATTCCTGCCTGTCATCTGCTTGACAATTGCCAGCTGTGCTGTAATTCCTGCCTGCTCAGCTGCTTGATTATTGCCAGCTGAGCAGCATGATTCCTCACAGCTGAGTTCCATGATTATTGCCTGCTGACTGTTTGATTCGTGCCTACTCAGCTCTTTGTTTATTGCCTCCAGAGGCACATGATCAGTGTATGATAGCAAACATGATCAGCGCATGATCAGTCACATGATCAGCGCCATTAAGTCACGTGATCACTACATGATAGTCATGTGATCAGTCCATGCTCAGTCACGGTATCAGTGCATGATCAGCCACGTGATCAGTGCATGATCTGTCACATGATTAGTGTATGATCATCCACGTGATCAGTGCATGGGCAGTCATGTGATCAGTGCATGATATAGACGTGATCAGTGCATGATCAGTCTCGTGATCAGTGCATGATAGCCACGTGATCAGTGCATGATCAGTCACCTGATGGGTGTATGATCATTCACGTGACCTGTACATGGTAGCTACATGATCATTGCATGATCAGCCACGTGAGTAGTGCATGATAGCCACGTGATCAGTGCATGATCAGTCACGTGATCAGTGCATGATCAGTCATGTGACCAGTACATGGTAGCACGTGATCGTGCATGATCAGCCACGTGATCAGTGCATGATAGCCACGTGATCAGTGCATGATCAGTCACGTGATCAGTGCATGATCAGTCACGTGATCAGTGCATGATCAGCCACGTGATCAGTGCATGATCAGGCACGTGATCAGTGCATGATCAGCCACGTGATCAGTGCATGATAGCCACGTGATCAGTGCATGATCAGTCACGTGATCAGTGCATGATCAGTCACGTGATCAGTGCATGATCAGCCACGTGATCAGTGCATGATCAGCCACATCAGTGCATGATCAGTCACGTGATCAGTGCATGATCAGTCACGTGATCAGTGCATGATAGCCACGTGATCAGTGCATGATCAGCCACGTGATCAGTGCATGATAGCCACGTGATCAGTGCATGATCAGCCACGTGATCAGTGCATGATCAGTCACGTGATAGTGCATGATCAGCCACGTGATCAGTGCATGATAGCCACGTGATCAGTGCATGATCAGCCACGTGATCAGTGCATGATAGCCACGTGATCAGTGCATGATCAGTCACGTGATCATGTGTGATCAGCCACGTGATCAGTGCATGATGAGCCATGATCAGTGCATGATCAATCACGTGATCAGTGCATGATCAGTCACGTGATCAGTGCATGGTTACGTGATCAGTGCATGATCAGCCACGTGATCAGTGCATGATAGCCACGTGATCAGTGCATGATCAGTCACGTGATCAGTGCATGATCAGTCACGATCAGTGCATGATCAGCCACGTGATCAGTGCATGATCAGTCACGTGATCAGTGCATGATAGCTACGTGATCATTGCATGACAGCCACGATCAGTGCATGATAGCCACGTGATCAGTGCATGAGTTACGTGATCAGTGCATGATCAGCCACGTGATCAGTGCATGAGTGCCACGTGATCAGTGCATGATAGTCACGTGACAGTGTGTGATCAGCCACGTGATCAGTGCATGATCAGCCACGTGATCAGTGCATGATAGCCACGTGATCAGTGCATGATAGCCACGTGATCAGTGCATGATCAGTCACGTGATACAGTGTGATCAGCCACGTGATCAGTGCATGATGAGCCACGTGATCAGTGCATGATCAGTTACGTGATCAGTGCATGATCAGTCACGTGACCAGTACATGGTTACATGATCAGTGCATGATCAGCCACGTGAGCAGTGCATGATAGCCACGTGATCAGTGCATGATCAGTCACGTGATCAGTGCATGATCAGTCACGTGAACAGTGCATGATCATTTACGTGATCAGTGCATGATCAGTCACGTGACCAGTATATGGTGCTACGTGATCATTGCATGATCAGCCACGTGAGCAGTGCATGATAGCCACGTGATGTGTGCATGAGCACGTGATCAGTGTATGATCAGCCACGTGATCAGTGCATGAGTGCCACGTGATCAGTGCATGATAGTCACGTGACAGTGTGTGATCAGCCACGTGATCAGTGCATGTTCAGCCACGTGATCAGTGCATGATAGCCACGTGATCAGTGCATGATCAGTTACGTGATCAGTGCATGATCAGCCACGTGATCAGTGCATGGTCAGACACGTGAACAGTGTATGATCAGCCACGTGATCAGTGCATGATATCCACGTGATCAGTGCATGATCATCACGTGATCAGTGTATGATCAGCCACGTGAACAGTGCATGCTCAGTCACGTGATCTGGGCCTGCTGAGCTGCGTGATTACTGTCTGCTCATCTGCTTGACAATTGCCAGCTGAGCTGCACGATTCCTGCCTGTCATCTGCTTGACAATTGCCAGCTGTGCTGCGTAATTCCTGCCTGCTCAGCTGCTTGATTATTGCCAGCTGAGCAGCATGATTCCTCACAGCTGAGTTCCATGATTATTGCCTGCTGACTGTTTGATTCGTGCCTACTCAGCTCTTTGTTTATTGCCTCCAGAGGCACATGATCAGTGTATGATAGCAAACATGATCAGCGCATGATAAGTCACATGATCAGCGCCATTAAGTCACGTGATCACTACATGATAGTCATGTGATCAGTCCATGCTCAGTCACGGTATCAGTGCATGATCAGCCACGTGATCAGTGCATGATCTGTCACAAGATTAGTGTATGATCATCCACGTGATCAGTGCACAGGCAGTCATGTGATCAGTGCATGATATAGACGTGATCAGTGCATGATCAGCCACGTGATCAGTGCATGATAGCCACGTGATCAGTGCATGATCAGTCACGTGATAGTGTATGATCAGCCACGTGATCAGTGCATGATCAGCCACGTGATCAGTGCATGATCAGCCACGTGATCAGTGCATGATCAGCCACGTGATCAGTGCATGATCAGCCACGTGATCAGTGCATGATCAGTCACGTGATCAGTGCATGATCAGTCACGTGATCAGTGCATGATCAGCCACGTGATCAGTGCATGATCAGCCACGTGATCAGTGCATGATCAGTCACGTGATCAGTGCATGATCAGTCACGTGATCAGTGCATGATAGCCACGTGATCAGTGCATGATCAGCCACGTGATCAGTGCATGATCAGCCACGTGATCAGTGCATGATCAGCCACGTGATCAGTGCATGATCAGTCACGTGATCAGTGCATGATCAGTCACGTGATCAGTGCATGATAGCCACGTGATCAGTGCATGATAGCCACGTGATCAGTGCATGATCAGTCACGTGATCAGTGCATGATCAGCCACGTGATCAGTGCATGACAGCCACGTGATCAGTGCATGAGAGCCACGTGATCAGTGCATGATCAGTCACGTGATAAATGTGTGATCAGCCACGTGATCAGTGCATGATGAGCCACGTGATCAGTGCATGATCAATTACGTGCTCAGTGCATGATCAGTCACGTGACCAGTACATGGTTGCTACGTGATCATTGCATGATCAGCCACGTGAGCAGAGCATGATAGCCACGTGATCAGTGCATGATCAGTCACGTGATCAGTACATCAGTCACGTGAACAGTGCATGATCATTTACGTGATCTTTGCATGATCAGTCACGTACCAGTATATGGTTGCTACGTGATCATTCCATGACGAGCCACGTGAGCAGTGCATGATAGCCACGTGATGTGTATGAGTTACGTGAGCAGAGTATGATCAGCCACGTGATCAGTGCATGAGTGCCACGTGATCAGTGCATGATATGTCACGTGACAGGTGTGTGATCAGCCACGTGAACAGTGCATGTTCAGCCACGTGATCAGTGCATGATAGCCACGTGATCAGTGCATGATCAGTTACGTGAGCAGTGTATGATCAGCCACGTGATCAGTGCATGGTCAGACACGTGAACAGTGTATGATCAGCCACGTGATCAGTGCATGATATCCAAGTGATCAGTGCATGATCATCACGTGATCAGTGTATGATCAGCCACGTGAACAGTGCATGCTCAGTCACGTGATCTGGGCCTGCTGAGCTGCGTGATTACTGTCTGCTCATCTGCTTGACAATTGCCAGCTGAGCTGCACGATTCCTGCCTGTCATCTGCTTGACAATTGCCAGCTGTGCTGCGTAATTCCTGCCTGCTCAGCTGCTTGATTATTGCCAGCTGAGCAGCATGATTCCTCACACCTGAGTTCCATGATTATTGCCTGCTGACTGTTTGATTCGTGCCTACTCAGCTCTTTGTTTATTGCCTCCAGAGGCACATGATCAGTGTATGATAGCAAACATGATCAGCGCATGATCAGTCACATGATCAGCGCCATTAAGTCACGTGATCACTACATGATAGTCATGTGATCAGTCCATGCTCAGTCACGGTATCAGTGCATGATCAGCCACGTGATCAGTGCATGATCTGTCACATGATTAGTATGATCATCCACGTGATCAGTGCACGGGAGTCATGTGATCAGTGCATGATATAGACGTGATCAGTGCATGATCAGTCCGTGATCAGTGCATGATAGCCACGTGATCAGTGCATGATCAGTCACCTGATGGGTGTATGATCATTCACGTGACCTGTACATGGTAGCTACATGATCATTGCATGATCAGCCACGTGAGTAGTGCATGATAGCCACGTGATCACTGCATGATCAGTCACGTGATCAGTGCATGATCAGTCATGTGACCAGTACATGGTAGCTGCGTGATCATGGCATGATCAGCCACGTGAGCAGTGCATGATAGCCACGTGATCAGTGCATGATCAGACACGATCAGTGCATGATCAGTCACGATCAGTGCATGATCAGCCGATCAGTGCATGATCAGGCACGTGATCAGTGCATGTCAGCCATGATCAGTGCATGATAGCCACGTGATCAGTGCATGATCAGTCACGTGATCAGTGCATGATCAGTTATGTGATCAGTGCATGATCAGCCACGTGATCAGTGCATGATCAGCCACGTGATCAGTGCATGATCAATTCACGTGATCAGTGCATGATCAGTCACGTGACCAGTACATGGTAGCTACGTGATCATTGCATGATCAGCCACGTGATCAGTGCATGATAGCCACGTGATCAGTGCATGATAGCCACGTGATCAGTGCATGATCAGTCATGTGATACGTGTGTGATCAGCCACGTGATCAGTGCATGATATCCACGTGATCAGTGCATGACAGCCACGTGATCAGTGCATGAGCCACGTGATCAGTGCATGATCAGTCACGTGATACATGTGTGATCAGCCACGTGATCAGTGCATGATGAGCCACGTGATCAGTGCATGATCAATTACGTGATCAGTGCATGATCAGTCACGTGACCAGTACATGTTGCTACGTGATCGTGCATGATCAGCCACGTGAGCAGAGCATGATAGCCACGTGATCAGTGCATGATCAGTCACGTGATCAGTACATGATCAGTCACGTGAACAGTGCATGATCATTTACGTGATCTGTGCATGATCAGTCACGTGACCAGTATATGGTAGCTACGTGATCATTCCATGACAGCCACGTGAGTGCATGATAGCCACGTGATGTGTGCATGAGTTACGTGAGCAGAGTATGATCAGCCACGTGATCAGTGCATGAGTGCCACGTGATCAGTGCATGATATGTCACGTGACAGGTGTGTGATCAGCCACGTGAACAGTGCATGTTCAGCCACGTGATCAGTGCATGATAGCCACGTGATCAGTGCATGATCAGTTACGTGAGCAGTGTATGATCAGCCACGTGATCAGTGCATGGTCAGACACGTGAACAGTGTATGATCAGCCACGTGATCAGTGCATGATATCCAAGTGATCAGTGCATGATCATCACGTGATCAGTGTATGATCAGCCACGTGAACAGTGCATGCTCAGTCACGTGATCTGGGCCTGCTGAGCTGCGTGATTACTGTCTGCTCATCTGCTTGACAATTGCCAGCTGAGCTGCACGATTCCTGCCTGTCATCTGCTTGACAATTGCCAGCTGTGCTTAATTCCTGCCTGCTCAGCTGCTTGATTATTGCCAGCTGAGCAGCATGATTCCTCACACCTGAGTTCCATGATTATTGCCTGCTGACTGTTTGATTCGTGCCTACTCAGCTCTTTGTTTATTGCCTCCAGAGGCACATGATCAGTGTATGATAGCAAACATGATCAGCGCATGATCAGTCACATGATCAGCGCCATTAAGTCACGTGATCACTACATGATAGTCATGTGATCAGTCCATGCTCAGTCACGGTATCAGTGCATGATCAGCCACGTGATCAGTGCATGATCTGTCACATGATCAGTGTATGATCATCCACGTGATCAGTGCATGGCAGTCATGTGATCAGTGCATGATATAGACGTGATCAGTGCATGATCAGTCGTGATCAGTGCATGATAGCCACGTGATCAGTGCATGATCAGTCACCTGATGGGTGTATGATCATTCACGTGACCTGTACATGGTAGCTACATGATCATTGCATGATCAGCCACGTGAGTAGTGCATGATAGCCACGTGATCAGTGCATGATCAGTCACGTGATCAGTGCATGATCAGTCATGTGACCAGTACATGGTAGCTGCGTGATCATGCATGATCAGCCACGTGATCAGTGCATGATAGCCACGTGATCAGTGCATGATCAGTCACGTGATCAGTGCATGATCAGTCACAGTGATCAGTGCATGATCAGTCACGTGATCAGTGCATGATCAGCCACGTGATCAGTGCATGATCAGGCACGTGATCAGTGTATGTCAGCCACGTGATCAGTGCATGATAGCCACGTGATCAGTGCATGATCAGTCACGTGATCAGTGCATGATCAGTCATGTGATCAGTGCATGATCAGCCACGTGATCAGTGCATGATCAGCCACGTGATCAGTGCATGATCAGCCACGTGATCAGTGCATGATCAGTCACGTGACCAGTGCATGGTAGCTACGTGATCATTGCATGATCAGCCACGTGATCAGTGCATGATAGCCACGTGATCAGTGCATGATAGCCACGTGATCAGTGCATGATCAGTCATGTGATACGTGTGTGATCAGCCACGTGATCAGTGCATGATATCCACGTGATCAGTGCATGACAGCCACGTGATCAGTGCATGAGAGCCACGTGATCAGTGCATGATCAGTCACGTGATACATGTGTGATCAGCCACGTGATCAGTGCATGATGAGCCACGTGATCAGTGCATGATCAATTACGTGATCAGTGCATGATCAGTCACGTGACCAGTACATGGTTGCTACGTGATCGTGCATGATCAGCCACGTGAGCAGAGCATGATAGCCACGTGATCAGTGCATGATCAGTCACGTGATCAGTACATGATCAGTCACGTGAACAGTGCATGATCATTTACGTGATCAGTGCATGATCAGTCACGTGACCAGTATATGGTTGCTACGTGATCATTCCATGACGAGCCACGTGAGCAGTGCATGATAGCCACGTGATGTGTGCATGAGTTACGTGAGCAGAGTATGATCAGCCACGTGATCAGTGCATGAGTGCCACGTGATCAGTGCATGATATGTCACGTGACAGGTGTGTGATCAGCCACGTGAACAGTGCATGTTCAGCCACGTGATCAGTGCATGATAGCCACGTGATCAGTGCATGATCAGTTACGTGAGCAGTGTATGATCAGCCACGTGATCAGTGCATGGTCAGACACGTGAACAGTGTATGATCAGCCACGTGATCAGTGCATGATATCCAAGTGATCAGTGCATGATCATCACGTGATCAGTGTATGATCAGCCACGTGAACAGTGCATGCTCAGTCACGTGATCTGGGCCTGCTGAGCTGCGTGATTACTGTCTGCTCATCTGCTTGACAATTGCCAGCTGAGCTGCACGATTCCTGCCTGTCATCTGCTTGACAATTGCCAGCTGTGCTGCGTAATTCCTGCCTGCTCAGCTGCTTGATTATTGCCAGCTGAGCAGCATGATTCCTCACACCTGAGTTCCATGATTATTGCCTGCTGACTGTTTGATTCGTGCCTACTCAGCTCTTTGTTTATTGCCTCCAGAGGCACATGATCAGTGTATGATAGCAAACATGATCAGCGCATGATCAGTCACATGATCAGCGCCATTAAGTCACGTGATCACTACATGATAGTCATGTGATCAGTCCATGCTCAGTCACGGTATCAGTGCATGATCAGCCACGTGATCAGTGCATGATCTGTCACATGATTAGTGTATGATCATCCACGTGATCAGTGCATGGCAGTCATGTGATCAGTGCATGATATAGACGTGATCAGTGCATGATCAGTCTCGTGATCAGTGCATGATAGCCACGTGATCAGTGCATGATCAGTCACCTGATGGGTGTATGATCATTCACGTGACCTGTACATGGTAGCTACATGATCATTGCATGATCAGCCACGTGAGTAGTGCATGATAGCCACGTGATCAGTGCATGATCAGTCACGTGATCAGTGCATGATCAGTCATGTGACCAGTACATGGTAGCTGCGTGATCATGCATGATCAGCCACGTGAGCAGTGCATGATAGCCACGTGATCAGTGCATGATCAGACACGTGATCAGTGCATGATCAGTCACGTGATCAGTGCATGATCAGCCACGTGATCAGTGCATGATCAGTCACGTGATCAGTGCATGATCAGCCACGTGATCAGTGCATGATAGCCACGTGATCAGTGCATGATCAGTCACGTGATCAGTGCATGATCAGTCACGTGATCAGTGCATGATCAGCCACGTGATCAGTGCATGATCAGCCACGTGATCAGTGCATGATCAGCCACGTGATCAGTGCATGATCAGTCACGTGATCAGTGCATGATCAGCCACGTGATCAGTGCATGATAGCCACGTGATCAGTGCATGATCAGCCACGTGATCAGTGCATGATCAGTCACGTGATCAGTGCATGATCAGCCACGTGATCAGTGCATGATCAGTCACGTGATCAGTGCATGATCAGTCACGTGATCAGTGCATGATAGCCACGTGATCAGTGCATGATAGTCACGTGATCAGTGCATGATCAGTCACGTGACCTGTACATGGTAGCTACATGATCATTGCATGATCAGCCACGTGATCAGTGCATGATAGCCACGTGATCAGTGCATGATCAGTCACGTGATCAGTGCATGATCAGTCATGTGACCAGTACATGGTAGCTGCGTGATCAGTGCATGATCAGCCACGTGATCAGTGCATGATAGCCACGTGATCAGTGCATGATCAGTCACGTGATCAGTGCATGATCAGTCACGTGATCAGTGCATGATCAGCCACGTGATCAGTGCATGATCAGGCACGTGATCAGTGCATGATCAGCCACGTGATCAGTGCATGATAGCCACGTGATCAGTGCATGATCAGTCACGTGATCAGTGCATGATCAGTCACGTGATCAGTGCATGATCAGCCACGTGATCAGTGCATGATCAGCCACGTGATCAGTGCATGATCAATTACGTGATCAGTGCATGATCAGTCACGTGACCAGTACATGGTAGCTACGTGATCATTGCATGATCAGCCACGTGATCAGTGCATGATAGCCACGTGATCAGTGCATGATAGCCACGTGATCAGTGCATGATCAGTCATGTGATACGTGTGTGATCAGCCACGTGATCAGTGCATGATATCCACGTGATCAGTGCATGACAGCCACGTGATCAGTGCATGAGAGCCACGTGATCAGTGCATGATCAGTCACGTGATACATGTGTGATCAGCCACGTGATCAGTGCATGATGAGCCACGTGATCAGTGCAGGATCAATTACGTGATCAGTGCATGATCAGTCACGTGACCAGTACATGGTTGCTACGTGATCGTGCATGATCAGCCACGTGAGCAGAGCATGATAGCCACGTGATCAGTGCATGATCAGTCACGTGATCAGTACATGATCAGTCACGTGAACAGTGCATGATCATTTACGTGATCTGTGCATGATCAGTCACGTGACCAGTATATGGTAGCTACGTGATCATTCCATGACGAGCCACGTGAGCAGTGCATGATAGCCACGTGATGTGTGCATGAGTTACGTGAGCAGAGTATGATCAGCCACGTGATCAGTGCATGAGTGCCACGTGATCAGTGCATGATATGTCACGTGACAGGTGTGTGATCAGCCACGTGAACAGTGCATGTTCAGCCACGTGATCAGTGCATGATAGCCACGTGATCAGTGCATGATCAGTTACGTGAGCAGTGTATGATCAGCCACGTGATCAGTGCATGGTCAGACACGTGAACAGTGTATGATCAGCCACGTGATCAGTGCATGATATCCAAGTGATCAGTGCATGATCATCACGTGATCAGTGTATGATCAGCCACGTGAACAGTGCATGCTCAGTCACGTGATCTGGGCCTGCTGAGCTGCGTGATTACTGTCTGCTCATCTGCTTGACAATTGCCAGCTGAGCTGCACGATTCCTGCCTGTCATCTGCTTGACAATTGCCAGCTGTGCTGCGTAATTCCTGCCTGCTCAGCTGCTTGATTATTGCCAGCTGAGCAG
Source organism: Bos javanicus (assembly GCF_032452875.1). Taxonomy (NCBI): domain Eukaryota; kingdom Metazoa; phylum Chordata; class Mammalia; order Artiodactyla; family Bovidae; genus Bos; species Bos javanicus. The sequence continues at coordinate 213,746 of NW_026894024.1, read as the reverse complement.
CATGATTCCTCACAGCTGAGTTCCATGATTATTGCCTGCTGACTGTTTGATTCGTGCCTACTCAGCTCTTTGTTTATTGCCTCCAGAGGCACATGATCAGTGTATGATAGCAAACATGATCAGCGCATGATCAGTCACATGATCAGCGCCATTAAGTCACGTGATCACTACATGATAGTCATGTGATCAGTCCATGCTCAGTCACGGTATCAGTGCATGATCAGCCACGTGATCAGTGCATGATCTGTCACATGATTAGTGTATGATCATCCACGTGATCAGTGCATGGGCAGTCATGTGATCAGTGCATGATATAGACGTGATCAGTGCATGATCAGTCACGTGATCAGTGCATGATAGCCACGTGATCAGTGCATGATCAGTCACCTGATGGGTGTATGATCATTCACGTGACCTGTACATGGTAGCTACATGATCATTGCATGATCAGCCACGTGAGTAGTGCATGATAGCCACGTGATCAGTGCATGATCAGTCACGTGATCAGTGCATGATCAGTCATGTGACCAGTACATGGTAGCTGCGTGATCATGCATGATCAGCCACGTGAGCAGTGCATGATAGCCACGTGATCAGTGCATGATCAGTCACGTGATCAGTGCATGATCAGTCACGTGATCAGTGCATGATCAGCCACGTGATCAGTGCATGATCAGTCACGTGATCAGTGCATGATCAGCCACGTGATCAGTGCATGATCAGTCACGTGATCAGTGTATGATCAGCCACGTGATCAGTGCATGATAGCCACGTGATCAGTGCATGATCAGTCACGTGATCAGTGCATGATCAGTCACGTGATCAGTGCATGATCAGCCACGTGATCAGTGCATGATCAGCCACGTGATCAGTGCATGATCAGTTACGTGATCAGTGCATGATCAGTCACGTGATCAGTACATGATAGCACGTGATCAGTGCATGATCAGCCACGTGATCAGTGCATGATAGCCACGTGATCAGTGCATGATAGCCACGTGATCAGTGCATGATCAGTCACGTGATAGTGCATGATCAGCCACGTGATCAGTGCATGATAGCCACGTGATCAGTGCATGATCAGCCACGTGATCAGTGCATGATCAGCCACGTGATCAGTGCATGATCAGTCACGTGATCAGTGCATGATCAGCCACGTGATCAGTGCATGATCAGCCACGTGATCAGTGCATGATCAGCCACGTGATCAGTGCATGATCAGCCACGTGATCAGTGCATGATAGCCACGTGATCAGTGCATGATCAGTCACGTGATCAGTGCATGATCAGCCACGTGATCAGTGCATGATATCCACGTGATCAGTGCATGACAGCCACGTGATCAGTGCATGAGAGCCACGTGATCAGTGCATGATCAGTCACGTGATACATGTGTGATCAGCCACGTGATCAGTGCATGATGAGCCACGTGATCAGTGCATGATCAATTACGTGATCAGTGCATGATCAGTCACGTGACCAGTACATGGTTGCCACGTGATCATTGCATGATCAGCCACGTGAGCAGTGCATGATAGCCACGTGATCAGTGCATGATCAGTCACGTGATCAGTACATGATCAGTCACGTGAACAGTGCATGATCATTTACGTGATCTGTGCATGATCAGTCACGTGACCAGTATATGGTAGCTACGTGATCATTCCATGACGAGCCACGTGAGCAGTGCATGATAGCCACGTGATGTGTGCATGAGTTACGTGAGCAGTGTATGATCAGCCACGTGATCAGTGCATGAGTGCCACGTGATCAGTGCATGATATGTCACGTGACAGGTGTGTGATCAGCCACGTGAACAGTGCATGTTCAGCCACGTGATCAGTGCATGATAGCCACGTGATCAGTGCATGATCAGTTACGTGAGCAGTGTATGATCAGCCACGTGATCAGTGCATGGTCAGACACGTGAACAGTGTATGATCAGCCACGTGATCAGTGCATGATATCCAAGTGATCAGTGCATGATCATCACGTGATCAGTGTATGATCAGCCACGTGAACAGTGCATGCTCAGTCACGTGATCAGGGCCTGCTGAGCTGCGTGATTACTGTCTGCTCATCTGCTTGACAATTGCCAGCTGAGCTGCACGATTCCTGCCTGTCATCTGCTTGACAATTGCCAGCTGTGCTGCGTAATTCCTGCCTGCTCAGCTGCTTGATTATTGCCAGCTGAGCAGCATGATTCCTCACACCTGAGTTCCATGATTATTGCCTGCTGACTGTTTGATTCGTGCCTACTCAGCTCTTTGTTTATTGCCTCCAGAGGCACATGATCAGTGTATGATAGCAAACATGATCAGCGCATGATCAGTCACATGATCAGCGCCATTAAGTCACGTGATCACTACATGATAGTCATGTGATCAGTCCATGCTCAGTCACGGTATCAGTGCATGATCAGCCACGTGATCAGTGCATGATCTGTCACATGATTAGTGTATGATCATCCACGTGATCAGTGCATGGCAGTCATGTGATCAGTGCATGATATAGACGTGATCAGTGCATGATCAGTCTCGTGATCAGTGCATGATAGCCACGTGATCAGTGCATGATCAGTCACCTGATGGGTGTATGATCATTCACGTGACCTGTACATGGTAGCTACATGATCATTGCATGATCAGCCACGTGAGTAGTGCATGATAGCCACGTGATCAGTGCATGATCAGTCACGTGATCAGTGCATGATCAGTCATGTGACCAGTACATGGTAGCTGCGTGATCATGCATGATCAGCCACGTGAGCAGTGCATGATAGCCACGTGATCAGTGCATGATCAGTCACGTGATCAGTGCATGATCAGTCACGTGATCAGTGCATGATCAGCCACGTGATCAGTGCATGATCAGCCACGTGATCAGTGCATGATCAGTCACGTGATCAGTGCATGATCAGTCACGTGATCAGTGCATGATCAGCCACGTGATCAGTGCATGATCAGCCACGTGATCAGTGCATGATCAATTACGTGATCAGTGCATGATCAGTCACGTGATCAGTACATGGTAGCTACGTGATCAGTGCATGATCAGCCACGTGATCAGTGCATGATAGCCACGTGATCAGTGCATGATAGCCACGTGATCAGTGCATGATCAGTCATGTGATACGTGTGTGATCAGCCACGTGATCAGTGCATGATATCCACGTGATCAGTGCATGACAGCCACGTGATCAGTGCATGAGAGCCACGTGATCAGTGCATGATCAGTCACGTGATACATGTGTGATCAGCCACGTGATCAGTGCATGATGAGCCACGTGATCAGTGCAGGATCAATTACGTGATCAGTGCATGATCAGTCACGTGACCAGTACATGGTTGCTACGTGATCATTGCATGATCAGCCACGTGAGCAGAGCATGATAGCCACGTGATCAGTGCATGATCAGTCACGTGATCAGTACATGATCAGTCACGTGAACAGTGCATGATCATTTACGTGATCTGTGCATGATCAGTCACGTGACCAGTATATGGTAGCTACGTGATCATTCCATGACGAGCCACGTGAGCAGTGCATGATAGCCACGTGATGTGTGCATGAGTTACGTGAGCAGAGTATGATCAGCCACGTGATCAGTGCATGAGTGCCACGTGATCAGTGCATGATATGTCACGTGACAGGTGTGTGATCAGCCACGTGAACAGTGCATGTTCAGCCACGTGATCAGTGCATGATAGCCACGTGATCAGTGCATGATCAGTTACGTGAGCAGTGTATGATCAGCCACGTGATCAGTGCATGGTCAGACACGTGAACAGTGTATGATCAGCCACGTGATCAGTGCATGATATCCAAGTGATCAGTGCATGATCATCACGTGATCAGTGTATGATCAGCCACGTGAACAGTGCATGCTCAGTCACGTGATCAGGGCCTGCTGAGCTGCGTGATTACTGTCTGCTCATCTGCTTGACAATTGCCAGCTGAGCTGCACGATTCCTGCCTGTCATCTGCTTGACAATTGCCAGCTGTGCTGCGTAATTCCTGCCTGTCATCTGCTTGACAATTGCCAGCTGTGCTGCATGATTCCTGCCTGCTCAGCTGCTTGATTATTGCCAGCTGAGCAGCATGATTCCTCACACCTGAGTTCCATGATCATTGCCTGCTGACTGTTTGATTCGTGCCTACTCAGCTCTTTGTTTATTGCCTCCAGAGGCACATGATCAGTGTATGATAGCAAACATGATCAGTGCATGATCAGTCACATGATCAGCGCCATTAAGTCACGTGATCACTACATGATAGTCATGTGATCAGTCCATGCTCAGTCACGGTATCAGTGCATGATCAGCCACGTGATCAGTGCATGATCTGTCACATGATTAGTGTATGATCATCCACGTGATCAGTGCATGGGCAGTCATGTGATCAGTGCATGATATAGACGTGATCAGTGCATGATCAGTCACGTGATCAGTGCATGATAGCCACGTGATCAGTGCATGATCAGTCACCTGATGGGTGTATGATCATTCACGTGACCTGTACATGGTAGCTACATGATCATTGCATGATCAGCCACGTGAGTAGTGCATGATAGCCACGTGATCAGTGCATGATCAGTCACGTGATCAGTGCATGATCAGTCATGTGACCAGTACATGGTAGCTGCGTGATCATGCATGATCAGCCACGTGAGCAGTGCATGATAGCCACGTGATCAGTGCATGATCAGTCACGTGATCAGTGCATGATCAGTCACGTGATCAGTGCATGATCAGCCACGTGATCAGTGCATGATCAGGCACGTGATCAGTGCATGATCAGCCACGTGATCAGTGCATGATAGCCACGTGATCAGTGCATGATCAGTCACGTGATCAGTGCATGATCAGTCACGTGATCAGTGCATGATCAGCCACGTGATCAGTGCATGATCAGCCACGTGATCAGTGCATGATCAATTACGTGATCAGTGCATGATCAGTCACGTGATCAGTGCATGATAGCTACGTGATCAGTGCATGATCAGCCACGTGATCAGTGCATGATCAGTCACGTGATACATGATCAGCCACGTGATCAGTGCATGATAGCCACGTGATCAGTGCATGACAGCCACGTGATCAGTGCATGAGAGCCACGTGATCAGTGCATGATCAGTCACGTGATCAGTGTATGATCAGCCACGTGATCAGTGCATGATCAGCCACGTGATCAGTGCATGATCAGTTACGTGATCAGTGCATGATCAGTCACGTGATCAGTGCATGGTAGCTACGTGATCAGTGCATGATCAGCCACGTGATCAGTGCATGATAGCCACGTGATCAGTGCATGATCAGTCACGTGATCAGTGCATGATCAGCCACGTGATCAGTGCATGATCAGCCACGTGATCAGTGCATGATCAATCACGTGATCAGTGCATGATCAGTCACGTGATCAGTGCATGATAGCCACGTGATCAGTGCATGATCAGCCACGTGATCAGTGCATGATAGCCACGTGATCAGTGCATGATAGCCACGTGATCAGTGCATGATCAGTCACGTGATCAGTGCATGATCAGCCACGTGATCAGTGCATGATCAGCCACGTGATCAGTGCATGATCAGTCACGTGATCAGTGCATGATCAGCCACGTGATCAGTGCATGATAGCCACGTGATCAGTGCATGATCAGTCACGTGATCAGTGCATGATCAGTCACGTGATCAGTGCATGATCAGCCACGTGATCAGTGCATGATCAGCCACGTGATCAGTGCATGATCAGTCACGTGATCAGTGCATGATCAGTCACGTGATCAGTACATGGTAGCTACGTGATCATTGCATGATCAGCCACGTGATCAGTGCATGATAGCCACGTGATCAGTGCATGATCAGCCACGTGATCAGTGCATGATCAGCCACGTGATCAGTGCATGATCAGTCACGTGATCAGTGCATGATAGCCACGTGATCAGTGCATGATAGCCACGTGATCAGTGCATGATCAGTCACGTGATAGTGTGTGATCAGCCACGTGATCAGTGCATGATCAGCCACGTGATCAGTGCATGATCAGCCACGTGATCAGTGCATGATCAGTCACGTGATACATGCATGATCAGCCACGTGAGCAGAGCATGATAGCCACGTGATCAGTGCATGATCAGTCACGTGATCACTACATGATCAGTCACTTGAACAGTGCATGATCATTTACGTGATCTGTGCATGATCAGTCACGTGACCAGTATATGGTAGCTACGTGATCATTCCATGACGAGCCACGTGAGCAGTGCATGATAGCCACGTGATGTGTGCATGAGTTACGTGAGCAGAGTATGATCAGCCACGTGATCAGTGCATGAGTGCCACGTGATCAGTGCATGATATGTCACGTGACAGGTGTGTGATCAGCCACGTGAACAGTGCATGTTCAGCCACGTGATCAGTGCATGATAGCCACGTGATCAGTGCATGATCAGTTACGTGAGCAGTGTATGATCAGCCACGTGATCAGTGCATGGTCAGACACGTGAACAGTGTATGATCAGCCACGTGATCAGTGCATGATATCCAAGTGATCAGTGCATGATCATCACGTGATCAGTGTATGATCAGCCACGTGAACAGTGCATGCTCAGTCACGTGATCTGGGCCTGCTGAGCTGCGTGATTACTGTCTGCTCATCTGCTTGACAATTGCCAGCTGAGCTGCACGATTCCTGCCTGCTCAGCTGCTTGATTATTGCCAGCTGAGCAGCATGATTCCTCACACCTGAGTTCCATGATTATTGCCTGCTGACTGTTTGATTCGTGCCTACTCAGCTCTTTGTTTATTGCCTCCAGAGGCACATGATCAGTGTATGATAGCAAACATGATCAGTGCATGATCAGTCACATGATCAGCGCCATTAAGTCACGTGATCACTACATGATAGTCATGTGATCAGTCCATGCTCAGTCACGGTATCAGTGCATGATCAGCCACGTGATCAGTGCATGATCTGTCACATGATTAGTGTATGATCATCCACGTGATCAGTGCATGGGCAGTCATGTGATCAGTGCATGATATAGACGTGATCAGTGCATGATCAGTCTCGTGATCAGTGCATGATAGCCACGTGATCAGTGCATGATCAGTCACCTGATGGGTGTATGATCATTCACGTGACCTGTACATGGTAGCTACATGATCATTGCATGATCAGCCACGTGAGTAGTGCATGATAGCCACGTGATCACTGCATGATCAGTCACGTGATCAGTGCATGATCAGTCATGTGACCAGTACATGGTAGCTGCGTGATCATGCATGATCAGCCACGTGAGCAGTGCATGATAGCCACGTGATCAGTGCATGATCAGTCACGTGATCAGTGCATGATCAGTCACGTGATCAGTGCATGATCAGCCACGTGATCAGTGCATGATCAGGCACGTGATCAGTGTATGATCAGCCACGTGATCAGTGCATGATAGCCACGTGATCAGTGCATGATCAGTCACGTGATCAGTGCATGATCAGTCACGTGATCAGTGCATGATCAGCCACGTGATCAGTGCATGATCAGCCACGTGATCAGTGCATGATCAATCACGTGATCAGTGCATGATCAGTCACGTGATCAGTGCATGATAGCCACGTGATCAGTGCATGATCAGCCACGTGATCAGTGCATGATCAGTCACGTGATAGTGCATGATCAGCCACGTGATCAGTGCATGATAGCCACGTGATCAGTGCATGATCAGCCACGTGATCAGTGCATGATAGCCACGTGATCAGTGCATGATCAGTCACGTGATCATGTGTGATCAGCCACGTGATCAGTGCATGATCAGCCACGTGATCAGTGCATGATCAGCCACGTGATCAGTGCATGATCAGTCACGTGATCAGTGCATGATAGCCACGTGATCAGTGCATGATCAGCCACGTGATCAGTGCATGATAGCCACGTGATCAGTGCATGATCAGTCACGTGATCAGTGCATGATCAGCCACGTGATCAGTGCATGATCAGCCACGTGATCAGTGCATGATCAATTACGTGATCAGTGCATGATCAGTCACGTGATCAGTGCATGATAGCCACGTGATCAGTGCATGATCAGCCACGTGATCAGTGCATGATAGCCACGTGATCAGTGCATGATAGCCACGTGATCAGTGCATGATCAGTCACGTGATAGTGCATGATCAGCCACGTGATCAGTGCATGATCAGCCACGTGATCAGTGCATGATCAGTCACGTGATCAGTGCATGATCAGCCACGTGATCAGTGCATGATAGCCACGTGATCAGTGCATGATCAGTCACGTGATCAGTGCATGATCAGTCACGTGATCAGTGCATGATCAGCCACGTGATCAGTGCATGATCAGCCACGTGATCAGTGCATGATCAATCACGTGATCAGTGCATGATCAGTCACGTGACCAGTACATGGTAGCTACGTGATCATTGCATGATCAGCCACGTGATCAGTGCATGATAGCCACGTGATCAGTGCATGATCAGCCACGTGATCAGTGCATGATCAGTCACGTGATCAGTGCATGATCAGTCACGTGATCAGTGCATGATAGCCACGTGATCAGTGCATGATAGCCACGTGATCAGTGCATGATCAGTCACGTGATACGTGTGTGATCAGCCACGTGATCAGTGCATGATCAGCCACGTGATCAGTGCATGATCAGCCACGTGATCAGTGCATGATCAGTCACGTGATCATGCATGATCAGCCACGTGAGCAGTGCATGATAGCCACGTGATCAGTGCATGATCAGTCACGTGATCAGTACATGATCAGTCACGTGAACAGTGCATGATCATTTACGTGATCTGTGCATGATCAGTCACGTGACCAGTATATGGTAGCTACGTGATCATTCCATGACGAGCCACGTGAGCAGTGCATGATAGCCACGTGATGTGTGCATGAGTTACGTGAGCAGAGTATGATCAGCCACGTGATCAGTGCATGAGTGCCACGTGATCAGTGCATGATATGTCACGTGACAGGTGTGTGATCAGCCACGTGAACAGTGCATGTTCAGCCACGTGATCAGTGCATGATAGCCACGTGATCAGTGCATGATCAGTTACGTGAGCAGTGTATGATCAGCCACGTGATCAGTGCATGGTCAGACACGTGAACAGTGTATGATCAGCCACGTGATCAGTGCATGATATCCAAGTGATCAGTGCATGATCATCACGTGATCAGTGTATGATCAGCCACGTGAACAGTGCATGCTCAGTCACGTGATCTGGGCCTGCTGAGCTGCGTGATTACTGTCTGCTCATCTGCTTGACAATTGCCAGCTGAGCTGCACGATTCCTGCCTGTCATCTGCTTGACAATTGCCAGCTGTGCTGCGTAATTCCTGCCTGCTCAGCTGCTTGATTATTGCCAGCTGAGCAGCATGATTCCTCACAGCTGAGTTCCATGATTATTGCCTGCTGACTGTTTGATTCGTGCCTACTCAGCTCTTTGTTTATTGCCTCCAGAGGCACATGATCAGTGTATGATAGCAAACATGATCAGCGCATGATCAGTCACATGATCAGCGCCATTAAGTCACGTGATCACTACATGATAGTCATGTGATCAGTCCATGCTCAGTCACGGTATCAGTGCATGATCAGCCACGTGATCAGTGCATGATCTGTCACATGATTAGTGTATGATCATCCACGTGATCAGTGCATGGGCAGTCATGTGATCAGTGCATGATATAGACGTGATCAGTGCATGATCAGTCTCGTGATCAGTGCATGATAGCCACGTGATCAGTGCATGATCAGTCACCTGATGGGTGTATGATCATTCACGTGACCTGTACATGGTAGCTACATGATCATTGCATGATCAGCCACGTGAGTAGTGCATGATAGCCACGTGATCACTGCATGATCAGTCACGTGATCAGTGCATGATCAGTCATGTGACCAGTACATGGTAGCTGCGTGATCATGCATGATCAGCCACGTGAGCAGTGCATGATAGCCACGTGATCAGTGCATGATCAGTCACGTGATCAGTGCATGATCAGTCACGTGATCAGTGCATGATCAGCCACGTGATCAGTGCATGATCAGGCACGTGATCAGTGTGATCAGCCATGATCAGTATGATAGCCACGTGATCAGTGCATGATCAGTCACGTGATCAGTGCATGATCAGTCACGTGATCAGTGCATGATCAGCCACGTGATCAGTGCATGATCAGCCACGTGATCAGTGCATGATCAGTTACGTGATCAGTGCATGATCAGTCACGTGATCAGTGCATGATAGCCACGTGATCAGTGCATGATCAGCCACGTGATCAGTGCATGATAGCCACGTGATCAGTGCATGATCAGCCACGTGATCAGTGCATGATCAGTCACGTGATAGTGCATGATCAGCCACGTGATCAGTGCATGATCAGCCACGTGATCAGTGCATGATCAGTCACGTGATCAGTGCATGATCAGCCACGTGATCAGTGCATGATAGCCACGTGATCAGTGCATGATCAGTCACGTGATCAGTGCATGATCAGTCACGTGATCAGTGCATGATCAGCCACGTGATCAGTGCATGATCAGCCACGTGATCAGTGCATGATCAGTCACGTGATCAGTGCATGATCAGTCACGTGATCAGTGCATGATAGCCACGTGATCAGTGCATGATCAGCCACGTGATCAGTGCATGATAGCCACGTGATCAGTGCATGATCAGCCACGTGATCAGTGCATGATCACCACGTGATCAGTGCATGATCAGTCACGTGATCAGTGCATGATAGCCACGTGATCAGTGCATGATAGCCACGTGATCAGTGCATGATCAGTCATGTGATAGTGTGATCAGCCACGTGATCAGTGCATGACAGCCACGTGATCAGTGCATGATAGCCACGTGATCAGTGCATGATCAGTCACGTGATCATGTGTGATCAGCCACGTGATCAGTGCATGATGAGCCACGTGATCAGTGCATGATCAATTACGTGATCAGTGCATGATCAGTCACGTGACCAGTACATGGTTGCTACGTGATCGTGCATGATCAGCCACGTGAGCAGTGCATGATAGCCACGTGATCAGTGCATGATCAGTCACGTGATCAGTGCATGATCAGTCACGTGATCAGTGCATGATCATTTACGTGATCAGTGCATGATCAGTCACGTGACCAGTATATGGTAGCTACGTGATCATTGCATGACAGCCACGTGAGCAGTGCATGATAGCCACGTGATGTGTGCATGAGTTACGTGAGCAGAGTATGATCAGCCACGTGATCAGTGCATGAGTGCCACGTGATCAGTGCATGATATGTCACGTGACAGGTGTGTGATCAGCCACGTGAATCAGTGCATGATCAGCCACGTGATCAGTGCATGATAGCCACGTGATCAGTGCATGATCAGTTACGTGAGCAGTGTATGATCAGCCACGTGATCAGTGCATGGTCAGACACGTGAACAGTGTATGATCAGCCACGTGATCAGTGCATGATATCCAAGTGATCAGTGCATGATCATCACGTGATCAGTGTATGATCAGCCACGTGAACAGTGCATGCTCAGTCACGTGATCAGGGCCTGCTGAGCTGCGTGATTACTGTCTGCTCATCTGCTTGACAATTGCCAGCTGAGCTGCACGATTCCTGCCTGTCATCTGCTTGACAATTGCCAGCTGTGCTGCGTAATTCCTGCCTGCTCAGCTGCTTGATTATTGCCAGCTGAGCAGCATGATTCCTCACACCTGAGTTCCATGATTATTGCCTGCTGACTGTTTGATTCGTGCCTACTCAGCTCTTTGTTTATTGCCTCCAGAGGCACATGATCAGTGTATGATAGCAAACATGATCAGCGCATGATCAGTCACATGATCAGCGCCATTAAGTCACGTGATCACTACATGATAGTCATGTGATCAGTCCATGCTCAGTCACGGTATCAGTGCATGATCAGCCACGTGATCAGTGCATGATCTGTCACGTGATCAGTGTATGATCATCCACGTGATCAGTGCATGGGCAGTCATGTGATCAGTGCATGATATAGACGTGATCAGTGCATGATCAGTCACGTGATCAGTGCATGATAGCCACGTGATCAGTGCATGATCAGTCACCTGATGGGTGTATGATCATTCACGTGACCTGTACATGGTAGCTACATGATCATTGCATGATCAGCCACGTGAGTAGTGCATGATAGCCACGTGATCAGTGCATGATCAGTCACGTGATCAGTGCATGATCAGTCATGTGACCAGTACATGGTAGCTGCGTGATCATGCATGATCAGCCACGTGATCAGTGCATGATAGCCACGTGATCAGTGCATGATCAGCCACGTGATCAGTGCATGATCAGTCACGTGATCAGTGCATGATAGCCACGTGATCAGTGCATGATCAGCCACGTGATCAGTGCATGATCAGCCACGTGATCAGTGCATGATCAGTCACGTGATCAGTGCATGATCAGTCACGTGATCAGTGCATGATCAGCCACGTGATCAGTGCATGATCAGGCACGTGATCAGTGCATGATCAGCCACGTGATCAGTGCATGATAGCCACGTGATCAGTGCATGATCAGTCACGTGATCAGTGCATGATCAGTCACGTGATCAGTGCATGATCAGCCACGTGATCAGTGCATGATCAGCCACGTGATCAGTGCATGATCAATTACGTGATCAGTGCATGATCAGTCACGTGATCAGTACATGGTAGCTACGTGATCATTGCATGATCAGCCACGTGATCAGTGCATGATAGCCACGTGATCAGTGCATGATAGCCACGTGATCAGTGCATGATCAGTCATGTGATACGTGTGTGATCAGCCACGTGATCAGTGCATGATATCCACGTGATCAGTGCATGACAGCCACGTGATCAGTGCATGAGAGCCACGTGATCAGTGCATGATCAGTCACGTGATACATGTGTGATCAGCCACGTGATCAGTGCATGATGAGCCACGTGATCAGTGCAGGATCAATTACGTGATCAGTGCATGATCAGTCACGTGACCAGTACATGGTTGCTACGTGATCGTTGCATGATCAGCCACGTGAGCAGAGCATGATAGCCACGTGATCAGTGCATGATCAGTCACGTGATCAGTACATGATCAGTCACGTGAACAGTGCATGATCATTTACGTGATCTTTGCATGATCAGTCACGTGACCAGTATATGGTTACTGTGATCATTCCATGACGAGCCACGTGAGCAGTGCATGATAGCCACGTGATGTGTGCATGAGTTACGTGAGCAGAGTATGATCAGCCACGTGATCAGTGCATGAGTGCCACGTGATCAGTGCATGATATGTCACGTGACAGGTGTGTGATCAGCCACGTGAACAGTGCATGTTCAGCCACGTGATCAGTGCATGATAGCCACGTGATCAGTGCATGATCAGTTACGTGAGCAGTGTATGATCAGCCACGTGATCAGTGCATGGTCAGACACGTGAACAGTGTATGATCAGCCACGTGATCAGTGCATGATATCCAGTGATCAGTGCATGATCATCACGTGATCAGTGTATGATCAGCCACGTGAACAGTGCATGCTCAGTCACGTGATCTGGGCCTGCTGAGCTGCGTGATTACTGTCTGCTCATCTGCTTGACAATTGCCAGCTGAGCTGCACGATTCCTGCCTGTCATCTGCTTGACAATTGCCAGCTGTGCTGCGTAATTCCTGCCTGCTCAGCTGCTTGATTATTGCCAGCTGAGCAGCATGATTCCTCACAGCTGAGTTCCATGATTATTGCCTGCTGACTGTTTGATTCGTGCCTACTCAGCTCTTTGTTTATTGCCTCCAGAGGCACATGATCAGTGTATGATAGCAAACATGATCAGCGCATGATCAGTCACATGATCAGCGCCATTAAGTCACGTGATCACTACATGATAGTCATGTGATCAGTCCATGCTCAGTCACGGTATCAGTGCATGATCAGCCACGTGATCAGTGCATGATCTGTCACATGATTAGTGTATGATCATCCACGTGATCAGTGCATGGGCAGTCATGTGATCAGTGCATGATATAGACGTGATCAGTGCATGATCAGTCTCGTGATCAGTGCATGATAGCCACGTGATCAGTGCATGATCAGTCACCTGATGGGTGTATGATCATTCACGTGACCTGTACATGGTAGCTACATGATCATTGCATGATCAGCCACGTGAGTAGTGCATGATAGCCACGTGATCACTGCATGATCAGTCACGTGATCAGTGCATGATCAGTCATGTGACCAGTACATGGTAGCTGCGTGATCATGCATGATCAGCCACGTGAGCAGTGCATGATAGCCACGTGATCAGTGCATGATCAGACACGTGATCAGTGCATGATCAGTCACGTGATCAGTGCATGATCAGCCACGTGATCAGTGCATGACCAGGCACGTGATCAGTGTATGTCAGCCATGATCAGTGCATGATAGCCACGTGATCAGTGCATGATCAGTCACGTGATCAGTGCATGATCAGTCATGTGATCAGTGCATGATCAGCCACGTGATCAGTGCATGATCAGCCACGTGATCAGTGCATGATCAATTACGTGATCAGTGCATGATCAGTCACGTGACCAGTACATGGTAGCTACGTGATCATTGCATGATCAGCCACGTGATCAGTGCATGATAGCCACGTGATCAGTGCATGATAGCCACGTGATCAGTGCATGATCAGTCATGTGATAGTGTGTGATCAGCCACGTGATCAGTGCATGATAGCCACGTGATCAGTGCATGACAGCCACGTGATCAGTGCATGATAGCCACGTGATCAGTGCATGATCAGTCACGTGATACATGTGTGATCAGCCACGTGATCAGTGCATGATGAGCCACGTGATCAGTGCATGATCAATTACGTGATCAGTGCATGATCAGTCACGTGATCAGTACATGGTTGCTACGTGATCGTGCATGATCAGCCACGTGAGCAGTGCATGATAGCCACGTGATCAGTGCATGATCAGTCACGTGATCAGTGCATGATCAGTCACGTGAACAGTGCATGATCATTCACGTGATCTTGCATGATCAGTCACGCCAGTATATGGTTGCTACGTGATCATTCCATGACAGCCACGTGAGCAGTGCATGATAGCCACGTGATGTGTATGAGTTACGTGAGCAGAGTATGATCAGCCACGTGATCAGTGCATGAGTGCCACGTGATCAGTGCATGATATGTCACGTGACAGGTGTGCATGATCAGCCACGTGATCAGTGCATGATCAGCCACGTGATCAGTGCATGATAGCCACGTGATCAGTGCATGATCAGTCATGTGATCAGTGCATGATCAGCACGTGATCAGTGCATGATCAGCCACGTGATCAGTGCATGATCAGCCACGTGATCAGTGCATGATCAGTCACGTGATCAGTGCATGATCAGCCACGTGATCAGTGCATGATCAGTCACGTGATCAGTGCATGATCAGCCACGTGATCAGTGCATGATAGCCACGTGATCAGTGCATGATCAGTCACGTGATCAGTGCATGATCAGTTACGTGATCAGTGCATGATCAGCCACGTGATCAGTGCATGATCAGCCACGTGATCAGTGCATGATCAATTACGTGATCAGTGCATGATCAGTCACGTGATCAGTGCATGGTAGCACGTGATCATTGCATGATCAGCCACGTGATCAGTGCATGATAGCCACGTGATCAGTGCATGATAGCCACGTGATCAGTGCATGATCAGTCAGTGATACGTGTGTGATCAGCCACGTGATCAGTGCATGATATCCACGTGATCAGTGCATGACAGCCACGTGATCAGTGCATGAGCCACGTGATCAGTGCATGATCAGTCACGTGATACATGTGTGATCAGCCACGTGATCAGTGCATGATGAGCCACGTGATCAGTGCATGATCAATTACGTGATCAGTGCATGATCAGTCACGTGACCAGTACATGGTTGCTACGTGATCATTGCATGATCAGCCACGTGAGCAGAGCATGATAGCCACGTGATCAGTGCATGATCAGTCACGTGATCAGTACATGATCAGTCACGTGAACAGTGCATGATCATTTACGTGATCTGTGCATGATCAGTCACGTGACCAGTATATGGTAGCTACGTGATCATTCCATGACGAGCCACGTGAGCAGTGCATGATAGCCACGTGATGTGTGCATGAGTTACGTGAGCAGAGTATGATCAGCCACGTGATCAGTGCATGAGTGCCACGATCAGTGCATGATATGTCACGTGACAGGTGTGTGATCAGCCACGTGAACAGTGCATGTTCAGCCACGTGATCAGTGCATGATAGCCACGTGATCAGTGCATGATCAGTTACGTGAGCAGTGTATGATCAGCCACGTGATCAGTGCATGGTCAGACACGTGAACAGTGTATGATCAGCCACGTGATCAGTGCATGATATCCAAGTGATCAGTGCATGATCATCACGTGATCAGTGTATGATCAGCCACGTGAACAGTGCATGCTCAGTCACGTGATCTGGGCCTGCTGAGCTGCGTGATTACTGTCTGCTCATCTGCTTGACAATTGCCAGCTGAGCTGCACGATTCCTGCCTGTCATCTGCTTGACAATTGCCAGCTGTGCTGCGTAATTCCTGCCTGCTCAGCTGCTTGATTATTGCCAGCTGAGCAGCATGATTCCTCACAGCTGAGTTCCATGATTATTGCCTGCTGACTGTTTGATTCGTGCCTACTCAGCTCTTTGTTTATTGCCTCCAGAGGCACATGATCAGTGTATGATAGCAAACATGATCAGCGCATGATCAGTCACATGATCAGCGCCATTAAGTCACGTGATCACTACATGATAGTCATGTGATCAGTCCATGCTCAGTCACGGTATCAGTGCATGATCAGCCACGTGATCAGTGCATGATCTGTCACATGATTAGTGTATGATCATCCACGTGATCAGTGCATGGGCAGTCATGTGATCAGTGCATGATATAGACGTGATCAGTGCATGATCAGTCACGTGATCAGTGCATGATAGCCACGTGATCAGTGCATGATCAGTCACGTGATGCAGTGTGATCAGCCACGTGATCAGTGCATGATCAGCCACGTGATCAGTGCATGATCAGCCACGTGATCAGTGCATGATCAGCCACGTGATCAGTGCATGATCAGCCACGTGATCAGTGCATGATCAGTCACGTGATCAGTGCATGATCAGTCACGTGATCAGTGCATGATCAGCCACGTGATCAGTGCATGATCAGCCACGTGATCAGTGCATGATCAGCCACGTGATCAGTGCATGATCAGTCACGTGATCAGTGCATGATAGTCACGTGATCAGTGCATGATCAGCCACGTGATCAGTGCATGATAGCCACGTGATCAGTGCATGATCAGCCACGTGATCAGTGCATGATCAGTCACGTGATCAGTGCATGATCAGTCACGTGATCAGTGCATGATCAGCCACGTGATCAGTGCATGATCAGCCACGTGATCAGTGCATGATCAGTCACGTGATAGTGCATGATCAGCCACGTGATCAGTGCATGATCAGCCACGTGATCAGTGCATGATAGCCACGTGATCAGTGCATGATCAGTCATGTGATACGTGTGTGATCAGCCACGTGATCAGTGCATGATATCCACGTGATCAGTGCATGACAGCCACGTGATCAGTGCATGAGAGCCACGTGATCAGTGCATGATCAGTCACGTGATACATGTGTGATCAGCCACGTGATCAGTGCATGATGAGCCACGTGATCAGTGCATGATCAATTACGTGATCAGTGCATGATCAGTCACGTGACCAGTACATGGTTGCTACGTGATCGTGCATGATCAGCCACGTGAGCAGTGCATGATAGCCACGTGATCAGTGCATGATCAGTCACGTGATCAGTGCATGATCAGTCACGTGAACAGTGCATGATCATTTACGTGATCAGTGCATGATCAGTCACGTGACCAGTATATGGTAGCTACGTGATCATTCCATGACGAGCCACGTGAGCAGTGCATGATAGCCACGTGATGTGCATGAGTTACGTGATCAGAGTATGATCAGCCACGTGATCAGTGCATGAGTGCCACGTGATCAGTGCATGATATGTCACGTGACAGGTGTGTGATCAGCCACGTGAACAGTGCATGATCAGCCACGTGATCAGTGCATGATAGCCACGTGATCAGTGCATGATCAGTTACGTGAGCAGTGTATGATCAGCCACGTGATCAGTGCATGGTCAGACACGTGAACAGTGTATGATCAGCCACGTGATCAGTGCATGATATCCAAGTGATCAGTGCATGATCATCACGTGATCAGTGTATGATCAGCCACGTGAACAGTGCATGCTCAGTCACGTGATCAGGGCCTGCTGAGCTGCGTGATTACTGTCTGCTCATCTGCTTGACAATTGCCAGCTGAGCTGCACGATTCCTGCCTGTCATCTGCTTGACAATTGCCAGCTGTGCTGCGTAATTCCTGCCTGCTCAGCTGCTTGATTATTGCCAGCTGAGCAGCATGATTCCTCACACCTGAGTTCCATGATTATTGCCTGCTGACTGTTTGATTCGTGCCTACTCAGCTCTTTGTTTATTGCCTCCAGAGGCACATGATCAGTGTATGATAGCAAACATGATCAGCGCATGATCAGTCACATGATCAGCGCCATTAAGTCACGTGATCACTACATGATAGTCATGTGATCAGTCCATGCTCAGTCACGGTATCAGTGCATGATCAGCCACGTGATCAGTGCATGATCTGTCACATGATTAGTGTATGATCATCCACGTGATCAGTGCATGGGCAGTCATGTGATCAGTGCATGATATAGACGTGATCAGTGCATGATCAGTCTCGTGATCAGTGCATGATAGCCACGTGATCAGTGCATGATCAGTCACCTGATGGGTGTATGATCATTCACGTGACCTGTACATGGTAGCTACATGATCATTGCATGATCAGCCACGTGAGTAGTGCATGATAGCCACGTGATCAGTGCATGATCAGTCACGTGATCAGTGCATGATCAGTCATGTGACCAGTACATGGTAGCTGCGTGATCATGCATGATCAGCCACGTGATCAGTGCATGATAGCCACGTGATCAGTGCATGATCAGCCACGTGATCAGTGCATGATCAGTCACGTGATCAGTGCATGATCAGCCACGTGATCAGTGCATGATCAGCCACGTGATCAGTGCATGATAGCCACGTGATCAGTGCATGATCAGCCACGTGATCAGTGCATGATCAGTCACGTGATCAGTGCATGATCAGCCACGTGATCAGTGCATGATCAGCCACGTGATCAGTGCATGATCAGCCACGTGATCAGTGCATGATAGCCACGTGATCAGTGCATGATCAGTCACGTGATCAGTGCATGATCAGTCACGTGATCAGTGCATGATCAGCCACGTGATCAGTGCATGATCAGCCACGTGATCAGTGCATGATCAATTACGTGATCAGTGCATGATCAGTCACGTGATCAGTGCATGGTAGCCACGTGATCATTGCATGATCAGCCACGTGATCAGTGCATGATAGCCACGTGATCAGTGCATGATAGCCACGTGATCAGTGCATGATCAGTCACGTGATAGTGTGTGATCAGCCACGTGATCAGTGCATGATAGCCACGTGATCAGTGCATGAGAGCCACGTGATCAGTGCATGATCAGTCACGTGATACATGTGTGATCAGCCACGTGATCAGTGCATGATGAGCCACGTGATCAGTGCATGATCAATTACGTGATCAGTGCATGATCAGTCACGTGACCAGTGCATGGTTGCTACGTGATCAGTGCATGATCAGCCACGTGAGCAGTGCATGATAGCCACGTGATCAGTGCATGATCAGTCACGTGATCAGTGCATGATCAGTCACGTGATCAGTGCATGATCATTTACGTGATCAGTGCATGATCAGTCACGTGATCAGTATATGGTTGCTACGTGATCAGTGCATGACAGCCACGTGATCAGTGCATGATAGCCACGTGATCAGTGCATGAGTTACGTGATCAGTGTATGATCAGCCACGTGATCAGTGCATGAGAGCCACGTGATCAGTGCATGATAGTCACGTGATCAGTGTGATCAGCCACGTGATCAGTGCATGATCAGCCACGTGATCAGTGCATGATAGCCACGTGATCAGTGCATGATCAGTCACGTGATCATTGCTGTGCATGATCAGCCACGCGTGATCAGTGCATGATCAGTCACGTGATCAGTGTATGATCATTCACGTGATCAGTGCATGATAGCCACTGATCAGCATGATCAGCCACGATAGTGCATGATAGCCACGTGATCAGTGCATGATCAGTCACGTGATCAGTGCATGATAGTCACGATCAGTGCATGATCAGTCACGTGATCAGTGCATGATCAGTCACGTGATCAGTGCATGATAGCCACGTGATCAGGGCATGATAGCCACGTGATCAGTGCATGATCAGTCACGTGATCAGTGCATGATCAGCCACGTGATCAGTGCATGATAGCCACGTGATCAGTGCATGATCAGCCACGTGATCAGCATGATCAGTCACGTGATCAGTGCATGATAGACGTGATCAGTGCATGATCAGTCACGTGATCAGTGCATGATAGCCACGTGATCAGTGCATGATTATTCACGTGATCAGTGCATGATCAGTCACGTGAACAGTGCATGAGAGTCACGTGATCAGTGCATGATCAGCCACGTGATCAGTGCATGATCAGCCACGTGATCAGTGCATGATCAGTCACGTGATCAGTGCATGATCAGTCACGTGATCAGTGCATGATCAGTCACGCGGATCAGTGCATGATCAGCCACGTGATCAGTGCATGATCAGCCACGTGATCAGTGCATGATAGCCACGTGATCAGTGCATGATCAGTCACGTGATCAGTGCATGATCAGTCACGTGAACAGTGCATGATCATTTACGTGATCTCAGTGCATGATCAGTCACGTGACCAGTATATGGTAGCTACGTGATCATTCCATGACGAGCCACGTGAGCAGTGCATGATAGCCACGTGATGTGTGCATGATCAGTTACGTGAGCAGTGCATGATCAGCCACGTGATCAGTGCATGAGTGCCACGTGATCAGTGCATGATATGTCACGTGACAGTGTGTGATCAGCCACGTGAACAGTGCATGTCAGCCACGTGATCAGTGCATGATAGCCACGTGATCAGTGCATGATCAGTTACGTGATCAGTGTATGATCAGCCACGTGATCAGTGCATGGTCAGACACGTGAACAGTGTATGATCAGCCACGTGATCAGTGCATGATATCCAGTGATCAGTGCATGATCAATCACGTGATCAGTGTATGATCAGCCACGTGAACAGTGCATGCTCAGTCACGTGATCAGGGCCTGCTGAGCTGCGTGATTACTGTCTGCTCATCTGCTTGACAATTGCCAGCTGAGCTGCACGATTCCTGCCTGTCATCTGCTTGACAATTGCCAGCTGTGCTGCGTAATTCCTGCCTGCTCAGCTGCTTGATTATTGCCAGCTGAGCAGCATGATTCCTCACACCTGAGTTCCATGATTATTGCCTGCTGACTGTTTGATTCGTGCCTACTCAGCTCTTTGTTTATTGCCTCCAGAGGCACATGATCAGTGTATGATAGCAAACATGATCAGTGCATGATCAGTCACATGATCAGTGCCATTAAGTCACGTGATCACTACATGATAGTCATGTGATCAGTCCATGATCAGTCACGGTATCAGTGCATGATCAGCCACGTGATCAGTGCATGATCAGCCATGATCAGTGCATGATCAGCCACGTGATCAGTGCATGATCAGTCACGTGATCAGTGCATGATCAGTCACGTGATCAGTGCATGATCAGCCACGTGATCAGTGCATGATCAGCCACATGATCAGTGCATGATCAATTACGTGATCAGTGCATGATCAGTCACCTGATGGGTGTATGATCATTCACGTGACCTGTACATGGTAGCTACATGATCATTGCATGATCAGCCACGTGAGTAGTGCATGATAGCCACGTGATCAGTGCATGATCAGTCACGTGATCAGTGCATGATCAGTCATGTGACCAGTACATGGTAGCTGCGTGATCATGCATGATCAGCCACGTGACAGTGCATGATAGCCACGTGATCAGTGCATGATCAGACACGAGATCAGTGCATGATCAGTCACGTGATCAGTGCATGATCAGCCACGTGATCAGTGCATGCTCAGTCACGTGATCTGTGCCTGATGAGCTGCATGTGATTACTGTCTGCTCATCTGCTTGACAATTGCCAGCTGAGCTGCACGATTCCTGCCTGTCATCTGCTTGACAATTGCCAGCTGTGCTGTGTAATTCCTGCCTGCTCAGCTGCTTGATTATTGCCAGCTGAGCAGCATGATTCCTCACAGCTGAGTTCCATGATTATTGCCTGCTGACTGTTTGATTCGTGCCTACTCAGCTCTTTGTTTATTGCCTCCAGAGGCACATGATCAGTGTATGATAGCAAACATGATCAGTGCATGATCAGTCACATGATCAGTGCCATTAAGTCACGTGATCAGTGCATGATAGTCATGTGATCAGTCCATGCTCAGTCACGGTATCAGTGCATGATCAGCCACGTGATCAGTGCATGATCTGTCACGTGATAGTGTATGATCATCCACGTGATCAGTGCATGGGCAGTCATGTGATCAGTGCATGATATAGACGTGATCAGTGCATGATCAGTCACGATCAGTGCATGATAGCCACGTGATCAGTGCATGATCAGTCACCTGATGGGTGTATGATCATTCACGTGACCTGTGCATGGTAGCTACATGATCATTGCATGATCAGCCACGTGAGTAGTCATGATAGCCACGTGATCAGTGCATGATCAGTCACGTGATCAGTGCATGATCAGTCACGTGACCAGTGCATGGTAGCTACGTGATCATTGCATGATCAGCCACGTGATCAGTGCATGATAGCCACGTGATCAGTGCATGATAGCCACGTGATCAGTGCATGATCAGTCACGTGATACGTGCATGATCAGCCACGTGATCAGTGCATGTTATCCACGTGATCAGTGCATGATAGCCACGTGATCAGTCATGATCAGTCACGTGATCAGTGCATGATCAGTCACGTGATACAGTGCATGATCAGCCACGTGATCAGTGCATGATGAGCCACGTGATCAGTGCATGATCAATTACGTGATCAGTGCATGATCAGTCACGTGACCAGTACATGGTAGCTACGTGATCATTGCATGATCAGCCACGTGATCAGTGCATGATAGCCACGTGATCAGTGCATGATAGCCACGTGATCAGTGCATGATCAGTCACGTGATAGTGTGTGATCAGCCACGTGATCAGTGCATGATGAGCCACGTGATCAGTGCATGATCAGTCACGTGATCAGTGCATGATCAGTCACGTGATCAGTGCATGATCAGTCACGTGATCAGTGCATGATCAGCCACGTGATCAGTGCATGATAGCCACGTGATCAGTGCATGATCAGTCACGTGATCAGTGCATGATCAGTCACGTGATCAGTGCATGATCAGCCACGTGATCAGTGCATGATCAGCCACGTGATCAGTGCATGATCATCACGTGATCAGTGCATGATCAGCCACGTGATCAGTGCATGATCAGTCACGTGATCAGTGCATGATCAGTCACGTGATCAGTGCATGATCATTTACGTGATCAGTGCATGATCAGTCACGTGACCAGTATATGGTAGCTACATGATCATTCCATGACAGCCACGTGAGCAGTGCATGATAGCCACGTGATGTGTGCATGATCAGTTACGTGAGCAGAGTATGATCAGCCACGTGATCAGTGCATGAGTGCCACGTGATCAGTGCATGATATGTCACGTGACAGGTGTGTGATCAGCCACGTGAACAGTGCATGTTCAGCCACGTGATCAGTGCATGATAGCCACGTGATCAGTGCATGATCAGTTACGTGAGCAGTGTATGATCAGCCACGTGATCAGTGCATGGTCAGACACGTGAACAGTGTATGATCAGCCACGTGATCAGTGCATGATATCCAAGTGATCAGTGCATGATCAATCACGTGATCAGTGTATGATCAGCCACGTGAACAGTGCATGCTCAGTCACGTGATCAGGGCCTGCTGAGCTGCGTGATTACTGTCTGCTCATCTGCTTGACAATTGCCAGCTGAGCTGCACGATTCCTGCCTGTCATCTGCTTGACAATTGCCAGCTGTGCTGCGTAATTCCTGCCTGCTCAGCTGCTTGATTATTGCCAGCTGAGCAGCATGATTCCTCACACCTGAGTTCCATGATTATTGCCTGCTGACTGTTTGATTCGTGCCTACTCAGCTCTTTGTTTATTGCCTCCAGAGGCACATGATCAGTGTATGATAGCAAACATGATCAGCAGCATGATCAGTCACATGATCAGCGCCATTAAGTCACGTGATCACTACATGATAGTCATGTGATCAGTCCATGCTCAGTCACGGTATCAGTGCATGATCAGCCACGTGATCAGTGCATGATCAGCCACGTGATCAGTGCATGATCAGCCACGTGATCAGTGCATGATCAGTCACGTGATCAGTGCATGATCAGCCACGTGATCAGTGCATGATCAGCCACGTGATCAGTGCATGATCAGCCACGTGATCAGTGCATGATCAGTCACCTGATGGGTGTATGATCATTCACGTGACCAGTACATGGTAGCTACATGATCATTGCATGATCAGCCACGTGAGTCAGTGCATGATAGCCACGTGATCAGTGCATGATCAGTCACGTGATCAGTGCATGATCAGTCACGTGACCAGTACATGGTAGCTGCGTGATCATGCATGATCAGCCACGTGAGCAGTGCATGATAGCCACGTGATCAGTGCATGATCAGTCACGTGATCAGTGCATGATCAGTCACGTGATCAGTGCATGATCAGCCACGTGATCAGTGCATGATCAGTCACGTGATCAGTGCATGATCAGCCACGTGATCAGTGCATGATCAGCCACGTGATCAGTGCATGATCAGTCACGTGATCAGTGCATGATCAGTCACGTGATCAGTGCATGATCAGCCACGTGATCAGTGCATGATAGCCACGTGATCAGTGCATGATCAGCCACGTGATCAGTGCATGATAGCCACGTGATCAGTGCATGATCAGCCACGTGATCAGTGCATGATCAGTCACGTGATCTGGGCCTGCTGAGCTGCGTGATTACTGTCTGCTCATCTGCTTGACAATTGCCAGCTGAGCTGCATGATTCCTGCCTGTCATCTGCTTGACAATTCCAGCTGTGCTGCGTAATTCCTGCCTGCTCAGCTGCTTGATTATTGCCAGCTGAGCAGCATGATTCCTCACACCTGAGTTCCATGATTATTGCCTGCTGACTGTTTGATTCGTGCCTACTCAGCTCTTTGTTTATTGCCTCCAGAGGCACATGATCAGTGTATGATAGCAAACATGATCAGCGCATGATCAGTCACATGATCAGCGCCATTAAGTCACGTGATCACTACATGATAGTCATGTGATCAGTCCATGCTCAGTCACGGTATCAGTGCATGATCAGCCACGTGATCAGTGCATGATCTGTCACAAGATTAGTGTATGATCATCCACGTGATCAGTGCATGGGCAGTCATGTGATCAGTGCATGATATAGACGTGAACAGTGCATGATCAGTCTCGTGATCAGTGCATGATAGCCACGTGATCAGTGCATGATCAGTCACCTGATGGGTGTATGATCATTCACGTGACCTGTACATGGTAGCTACATGATCATTGCATGATCAGCCACGTGAGTAGTGCATGATAGCCACGTGATCACTGCATGATCAGTCACGTGATCAGTGCATGATCAGTCATGTGACAGTACATGGTAGCTGCGTGATCATGCATGATCAGCCACGTGATCAGTGCATGATCAGTCACGTGATCAGTGCATGATCAGCCACGTGATCAGTGCATGATCAGTCACGTGATCAGTGTATGATCAGCCACGTGATCAGTGCATGATAGCCACGTGATCAGTGCATGATCAGTCACGTGATCAGTGCATGATCAATGTGATCAGTGCATGATCAGCCACGTGATCAGTGCATGATCAGCCACATGATCAGTGCATGATCAATTACGTGATCAGTGCATGATCAGTCACGTGACCAGTACATGGTAGCTACGTGATCATGCTGATCAGCCACGTGATCAGTGCATGATAGCCACGTGATCAGTGCATGATAGCCACGTGATCAGTGCATGATCAGTCATGTGATACGTGTGTGATCAGCCACGTGATCAGTGCATGATATCCACGTGATCAGTGCATGATCAGCCACGTGATCAGTGCATGATGAGCCACGTGATCAGTGCATGATCAATTACGTGATCAGTGCATGATCAGTCACGTGACCAGTACATGGTTGCTACGTGATCGTTGCATGATCAGCCACGTGAGCAGTGCATGATAGCCACGTGATCAGTGCATGATCAGTCACGTGATCAGTGCATGATCATTTACGTGATCAGTGCATGATCAGTCACGTGACCAGTATATGGTTGCTACGTGATCATTCCATGACGAGCCACGTGAGCAGTGCATGATAGCCACGTGATGTGTGCATGAGTTACGTGAGCAGAGTATGATCAGCCACGTGATCAGTGCATGAGTGCCACGTGATCAGTGCATGATATGTCACGTGACAGTGTGTGATCAGCCACGTGAACAGTGCATGTTCAGCCACGTGATCAGTGCATGATAGCCACGTGATCAGTGCATGATCAGTTACGTGAGCAGTGTATGATCAGCCACGTGATCAGTGCATGGTCAGACACGTGAACAGTGTATGATCAGCCACGTGATCAGTGCATGATATCCACGTGATCAGTGCATGATCATCACGTGATCAGTGTATGATCAGCCACGTGATCAGTGCATGATCAGTCACGTGATCAGTGCATGCTGAGCTGCGTGATTACTGTCTGCTCATCTGCTTGACAATTGCCAGCTGAGCTGCGTGATTCCTGCCTGATCAGCTGCTTGACAATTGCCAGCTGTGCTGCGTGATTCCTGCCTGCTCATCTGCTTGACAATTGCCAGCTGAGCTGCATGATTCCTGCCTGTCATCTGCTTGACAATTGCCAGCTGTGCTGCGTAATTCCTGCCTGCTCAGCTGCTTGATTATTGCCAGCTGAGCAGCATGATTCCTCACAGCTGAGTTCCATGATTATTGCCTGCTGACTGTTTGATTCGTGCCTACTCAGCTCTTTGTTTATTGCCTCCAGAGGCACATGATCAGTGTATGATAGCAAACATGATCAGTGCATGATCAGTCACATGATCAGTGCCATTAAGTCACGTGATCACTACATGATAGTCATGTGATCAGTCCATGCTCAGTCACGGTATCAGTGCATGATCAGCCACGTGATCAGTGCATGATCAGCCACGTGATCAGTGCATGATAGCCACGTGATCAGTGCATGATCAGTCACGTGATCAGTGCATGATCAGTCACGTGATCAGTGCATGATCAGCCACGTGATCAGTGCATGATCAGCCACGTGATCAGTGCATGATCAGCCACGTGATCAGTGCATGATCAGTCACGTGATCAGTGCATGATCATTCACGTGACCAGTACATGGTAGCTACATGATCATTGCATGATCAGCCACGTGAGTAGTGCATGATAGCCACGTGATCAGTGCATGATCAGTCACGTGATCAGTGCATGATCAGTCACGTGACCAGTACATGATAGCTGCGTGATCAGTGCATGATCAGCCACGTGATCAGTGCATGATAGCCACGTGATCAGTGCATGATCAGACACTGATCAGTGCATGATCAGTCACGTGATCAGTGCATGATCAGCCACGTGATCAGTGCATGCTCAGTCACGTGATCTGGGCCTGCTGAGCTGCGTGATTACTGTCTGCTCATCTGCTTGACAATTGCCAGCTGAGCTGCACGATTCCTGCCTGTCATCTGCTTGACAATTGCCAGCTGTGCTGTGTAATTCCTGCCTGCTCAGCTGCTTGATTATTGCCAGCTGAGCAGCATGATTCCTCACAGCTGAGTTCCATGATTATTGCCTGCTGACTGTTTGATTCGTGCCTACTCAGCTCTTTGTTTATTGCCTCCAGAGGCACATGATCAGTGTATGATAGCAAACATGATCAGCGCATGATCAGTCACATGATCAGCGCCATTAAGTCACGTGATCACTACATGATAGTCATGTGATCAGTCCATGCTCAGTCACGGTATCAGTGCATGATCAGCCACGTGATCAGTGCATGATCTGTCACATGATTAGTGTATGATCATCCACGTGATCAGTGCATGGGCAGTCATGTGATCAGTGCATGATATAGACGTGATCAGTGCATGATCAGTCACGTGATCAGTGCATGATAGCCACGTGATCAGTGCATGATCAGTCACCTGATGGGTGTATGATCATTCACGTGACCTGTACATGGTAGCTACATGATCATTGCATGATCAGCCACGTGAGTAGTGCATGATAGCCACGTGATCAGTGCATGATCAGTCACGTGATCAGTGCATGATCAGTCACGTGACCAGTGCATGGTAGCTACGTGATCAGTGCATGATCAGCCACGTGATCAGTGCATGATAGCCACGTGATCAGTGCATGATAGCCACGTGATCAGTGCATGATCAGTCACGTGATAGTGCATGATCAGCCACGTGATCAGTGCATGTCATCCACGTGATCAGTGCATGATAGCCACGTGATCAGTGCATGATCAGTCACGTGATCAGTGCATGATCAGTCACGTGATCAGTGTGATCAGCCACGTGATCAGTGCATGATCAGCCACGTGATCAGTGCATGATCAATTACGTGATCAGTGCATGATCAGTCACGTGACCAGTACATGGTAGCTACGTGATCATTGCATGATCAGCCACGTGATCAGTGCATGATAGCCACGTGATCAGTGCATGATCAGCCACGTGATCAGTGCATGATCAGTCACGTGATAGTGTGTGATCAGCCACGTGATCAGTGCATGATCAGCCACGTGATCAGTGCATGATCATTCACGTGATCAGTGCATGATCAGTCACGTGATCAGTGCATGATCAGTCACGTGATCAGTGCATGATCAGCCACGTGATCAGTGCATGATAGCCACGTGATCAGTGCATGATCAGTCACGTGATCAGTGCATGATCAGTCACGTGATCAGTGCATGATCAGCCACGTGATCAGTGCATGATCAGCCACGTGATCAGTGCATGATCAGCCACGTGATCAGTGCATGATCAGCCACGTGATCAGTGCATGATCAGTCACGTGATCAGTACATGATCAGTCACGTGAACAGTGCATGATCATTTACGTGATCAGTGCATGATCAGTCACGTGACCAGTATATGGTAGCTACGTGATCATTCCATGACGAGCCACGTGAGCAGTGCATGATAGCCACGTGATGTGTGCATGATGAGTTACGTGAGCAGAGTATGATCAGCCACGTGATCAGTGCATGAGTGCCACGTGATCAGTGCATGATATGTCACGTGACAGGTGTGTGATCAGCCACGTGAACAGTGCATGTTCAGCCACGTGATCAGTGCATGATAGCCACGTGATCAGTGCATGATCAGTTACGTGAGCAGTGTATGATCAGCCACGTGATCAGTGCATGGTCAGACACGTGAACAGTGTATGATCAGCCACGTGATCAGTGCATGATATCCAAGTGATCAGTGCATGATCAATCACGTGATCAGTGTATGATCAGCCACGTGAACAGTGCATGCTCAGTCACGTGATCAGGGCCTGCTGAGCTGCGTGATTACTGTCTGCTCATCTGCTTGACAATTGCCAGCTGAGCTGCACGATTCCTGCCTGTCATCTGCTTGACAATTGCCAGCTGTGCTGCGTAATTCCTGCCTGCTCAGCTGCTTGATTATTGCCAGCTGAGCAGCATGATTCCTCACACCTGAGTTCCATGATTATTGCCTGCTGACTGTTTGATTCGTGCCTACTCAGCTCTTTGTTTATTGCCTCCAGAGGCACATGATCAGTGTATGATAGCAAACATGATCAGCGCATGATCAGTCACATGATCAGCGCCATTAAGTCACGTGATCACTACATGATAGTCATGTGATCAGTCCATGCTCAGTCACGGTATCAGTGCATGATCAGCCACGTGATCAGTGCATGATCAGCCACGTGATCAGTGCATGATAGCCACGTGATCAGTGCATGATCAGTCACGTGATCAGTGCATGATCAGCCACGTGATCAGTGCATGATCAGCCACGTGATCAGTGCATGATCAGCCACGTGATCAGTGCATGATCAGTCACCTGATGGGTGTATGATCATTCACGTGACCTGTACATGGTAGCTACATGATCATTGCATGATCAGCCACGTGAGTAGTGCATGATAGCCACGTGATCAGTGCATGATCAGTCACGTGATCAGTGCATGATCAGTCATGTGACCAGTACATGGTAGCTGCGTGATCATGCATGATCAGCCACGTGAGCAGTGCATGATAGCCACGTGATCAGTGCATGATCAGACACGTGATCAGTGCATGATCAGTCACGTGATCAGTGCATGATCAGCCACGTGATCAGTGCATGATCAGTCACGTGATCAGTGCATGATCAGCCACGTGATCAGTGCATGATCAGCCACGTGATCAGTGCATGATCAGCCACGTGATCAGTGCATGATCAGTCACGTGATCAGTGCATGATCAGTCACGTGATCAGTGCATGGTAGCCACGTGATCAGTGCATGATCAGCCACGTGATCAGTGCATGATAGCCACGTGATCAGTGCATGATCAGCCACGTGATCAGTGCATGCTCAGTCACGTGATCAGGGCCTGCTGAGCTGCGTGATTACTGTCTGCTCATCTGCTTGACAATTGCCAGCTGAGCTGCATGATTCCTGCCTGTCATCTGCTTGACAATTGCCAGCTGTGCTGCGTAATTCCTGCCTGCTCAGCTGCTTGATTATTGCCAGCTGAGCAGCATGATTCCTCACACCTGAGTTCCATGATTATTGCCTGCTGACTGTTTGATTCGTGCCTACTCAGCTCTTTGTTTATTGCCTCCAGAGGCACATGATCAGTGTATGATAGCAAACATGATCAGCGCATGATCAGTCACATGATCAGCGCCATTAAGTCACGTGATCACTACATGATAGTCATGTGATCAGTCCATGCTCAGTCACGGTATCAGTGCATGATCAGCCACGTGATCAGTGCATGATCTGTCACATGATTAGTGTATGATCATCCACGTGATCAGTGCATGGGCAGTCATGTGATCAGTGCATGATATAGACGTGATCAGTGCATGATCAGTCTCGTGATCAGTGCATGATAGCCACGTGATCAGTGCATGATCAGTCACCTGATGGGTGTATGATCATTCACGTGACCTGTACATGGTAGCTACATGATCATTGCATGATCAGCCACGTGAGTAGTGCATGATAGCCACGTGATCACTGCATGATCAGTCACGTGATCAGTGCATGATCAGTCATGTGACAGTACATGGTAGCTGCGTGATCATGCATGATCAGCCACGTGATCAGTGCATGATCAGTCACGTGATCAGTGCATGATCAGCCACGTGATCAGTGCATGATCAGGCACGTGATCAGTGCATGATCAGCCACGTGATCAGTGCATGATAGCCACGTGATCAGTGCATGATCAGTCACGTGATCAGTGCATGATCAGTCACGTGATCAGTGTATGATCAGCCACGTGATCAGTGCATGATCAGCCACGTGATCAGTGCATGATCAATTACGTGATCAGTGCATGATCAGTCACGTGACCAGTACATGGTAGCTACGTGATCATGCATGATCAGCCACGTGATCAGTGCATGATAGCCACGTGATCAGTGCATGATAGCCACGTGATCAGTGCATGATCAGTCACGTGATCACGTGTGTGATCAGCCACGTGATCAGTGCATGATATCCACGTGATCAGTGCATGATCAGCCACGTGATCAGTGCATGATGAGCCACGTGATCAGTGCATGATCAATTACGTGATCAGTGCATGATCAGTCACGTGACCAGTACATGGTTGCTACGTGATCGTGCATGATCAGCCACGTGAGCAGTGCATGATAGCCACGTGATCAGTGCATGATCAGTCACGTGATCAGTGCATGATCATTTACGTGATCAGTGCATGATCAGTCACGTGACCAGTATATGGTTGCTACGTGATCATTCCATGACGAGCCACGTGAGCAGTGCATGATAGCCACGTGATGTGTGCATGAGTTACGTGAGCAGAGTATGATCAGCCACGTGATCAGTGCATGAGTGCCACGTGATCAGTGCATGATATGTCACGTGACAGGTGTGTGATCAGCCACGTGAACAGTGCATGTTCAGCCACGTGATCAGTGCATGATAGCCACGTGATCAGTGCATGATCAGTTACGTGAGCAGTGTATGATCAGCCACGTGATCAGTGCATGGTCAGACACGTGAACAGTGTATGATCAGCCACGTGATCAGTGCATGATATCCAAGTGATCAGT
This sequence comes from Bos javanicus, assembly GCF_032452875.1. NCBI lineage: Eukaryota > Metazoa > Chordata > Mammalia > Artiodactyla > Bovidae > Bos > Bos javanicus. The sequence continues at coordinate 181,110 of NW_026894024.1, read as the reverse complement.
GCATGATCATCACGTGATCAGTGTATGATCAGCCACGTGAACAGTGCATGCTCAGTCACGTGATCTGGGCCTGCTGAGCTGCGTGATTACTGTCTGCTCATCTGCTTGACAATTGCCAGCTGAGCTGCGTAATTCCTGCCTGCTCAGCTGCTTGATTATTGCCAGCTGAGCAGCATGATTCCTCACACCTGAGTTCCATGATTATTGCCTGCTGACTGTTTGATTCGTGCCTACTCAGCTCTTTGTTTATTGCCTCCAGAGGCACATGATCAGTGTATGATAGCAAACATGATCAGCGCATGATCAGTCACATGATCAGCGCCATTAAGTCACGTGATCACTACATGATAGTCATGTGATCAGTCCATGCTCAGTCACGGTATCAGTGCATGATCAGCCACGTGATCAGTGCATGATCTGTCACAAGATTAGTGTATGATCATCCACGTGATCAGTGCATGGGCAGTCATGTGATCAGTGCATGATATAGACGTGATCAGTGCATGATCAGTCTCGTGATCAGTGCATGATAGCCACGTGATCAGTGCATGATCAGTCACCTGATGGGTGTATGATCATTCACGTGACCTGTACATGGTAGCTACATGATCATTGCATGATCAGCCACGTGATCAGTGCATGATCAGTCACGTGATCAGTGCATGATCAGCCACGTGATCAGTGCATGATCAGTCACGTGATCAGTGCATGATCAGCCACGTGATCAGTGCATGATAGCCACGTGATCAGTGCATGATCAGTCACGTGATCAGTGCATGATCAGCCACGTGATCAGTGCATGATCAATCACGTGATCAGTGCATGATCAGTCACGTGATCAGTGCATGGTACCACGTGATCAGTGCATGATCAGCCACGTGATCAGTGCATGATAGCCACGTGATCAGTGCATGATCAGCCACGTGATCAGTGCATGATCAGTCATGTGATAGTGTGTGATCAGCCACGTGATCAGTGCATGATAGCCACGTGATCAGTGCATGATCAGCCACGTGATCAGTGCATGATCAGCCACGTGATCAGTGCATGATCAGTCACGTGATCATGTGTGATCAGCCACGTGATCAGTGCATGATCAGCCACGTGATCAGTGCATGATCAATTACGTGATCAGTGCATGATCAGTCACGTGACCAGTACATGGTAGCTACGTGATCATTGCATGATCAGCCACGTGATCAGTGCATGATAGCCACGTGATCAGTGCATGATAGCCACGTGATCAGTGCATGATCAGTCACGTGATACGTGTGTGATCAGCCACGTGATCAGTGCATGATATCCACGTGATCAGTGCATGACAGCCACGTGATCAGTGCATGAGAGCCACGTGATCAGTGCATGATCAGTCACGTGATACATGTGTGATCAGCCACGTGATCAGTGCATGATGAGCCACGTGATCAGTGCAGGATCAATTACGTGATCAGTGCATGATCAGTCACGTGACCAGTACATGGTTGCTACGTGATCGTTGCATGATCAGCCACGTGAGCAGTGCATGATAGCCACGTGATCAGTGCATGATCAGTCACGTGATCAGTACATGATCAGTCACGTGAACAGTGCATGATCATTTACGTGATCTTTGCATGATCAGTCACGTGACCAGTATATGGTTGCTACGTGATCATTCCATGACAGCCACGTGAGCAGTGCATGATAGCCACGTGATCAGTGCATGAGTTACGTGAGCAGAGTATGATCAGCCACGTGATCAGTGCATGAGTGCCACGTGATCAGTGCATGATATGTCACGTGACAGGTGTGTGATCAGCCACGTGAACAGTGCATGTTCAGCCACGTGATCAGTGCATGATAGCCACGTGATCAGTGCATGATCAGTTACGTGAGCAGTGTATGATCAGCCACGTGATCAGTGCATGGTCAGACACGTGAACAGTGTATGATCAGCCACGTGATCAGTGCATGATATCCGTGATCAGTGCATGATCATCACGTGATCAGTGTATGATCAGCCACGTGAACAGTGCATGCTCAGTCACGTGATCAGGGCCTGCTGAGCTGCGTGATTACTGTCTGCTCATCTGCTTGACAATTGCCAGCTGAGCTGCGTATTCCTGCCTGCTCAGCTGCTTGATTATTGCCAGCTGAGCAGCATGATTCCTCACACCTGAGTTCCATGATTATTGCCTGCTGACTGTTTGATTCGTGCCTACTCAGCTCTTTGTTTATTGCCTCCAGAGGCACATGATCAGTGTATGATAGCAAACATGATCAGCGCATGATCAGTCACATGATCAGCGCCATTAAGTCACGTGATCACTACATGATAGTCATGTGATCAGTCCATGCTCAGTCACGGTATCAGTGCATGATCAGCCACGTGATCAGTGCATGATCTGTCACAAGATTAGTGTATGATCATCCACGTGATCAGTGCATGGGCAGTCATGTGATCAGTGCATGATATAGACGTGATCAGTGCATGATCAGTCACGTGATCAGTGCATGATAGCCACGTGATCAGTGCATGATCAGTCACCTGATGGGTGTATGATCATTCACGTGACCTGTACATGGTAGCTACATGATCATTGCATGATCAGCCACGTGATCAGTGCATGATCAGTCACGTGATCAGTGCATGATCAGCCACGTGATCAGTGCATGATCAGTCACGTGATCAGTGCATGTCAGCCACGTGATCAGTGCATGATAGCCACGTGATCAGTGCATGATCAGTCACGTGATCAGTGCATGATCAGCCACGTGATCAGTGCATGATCAATCACGTGATCAGTGCATGATCAGTCACGTGATCAGTGCATGATAGCTACGTGATCAGTGCATGATCAGCCACGTGATCAGTGCATGATAGCCACGTGATCAGTGCATGATCAGCCACGTGATCAGTGCATGATCAGTCACGTGATCAGTGCATGATCAGCCACGTGATCAGTGCATGATAGCCACGTGATCAGTGCATGATCAGCCACGTGATCAGTGCATGATAGCCACGTGATCAGTGCATGATCAGTCACGTGATCATGTATGATCAGCCACGTGATCAGTGCATGATCAGCCACGTGATCAGTGCATGATCAGTCACGTGATCAGTGCATGATCAGTCACGTGACCAGTGCATGGTAGCTACGTGATCATTGCATGATCAGCCACGTGATCAGTGCATGATAGCCACGTGATCAGTGCATGATAGCCACGTGATCAGTGCATGATCAGTCATGTGATACGTGTGTGATCAGCCACGTGATCAGTGCATGATATCCACGTGATCAGTGCATGACAGCCACGTGATCAGTGCATGAGAGCCACGTGATCAGTGCATGATCAGTCACGTGATACATGTGTGATCAGCCACGTGATCAGTGCATGATGAGCCACGTGATCAGTGCAGGATCAATTACGTGATCAGTGCATGATCAGTCACGTGACCAGTACATGGTTGCTACGTGATCGTTGCATGATCAGCCACGTGAGCAGAGCATGATAGCCACGTGATCAGTGCATGATCAGTCACGTGATCAGTACATGATCAGTCACGTGAACAGTGCATGATCATTTACGTGATCTGTGCATGATCAGTCACGTGACCAGTATATGGTAGCTACGTGATCATTCCATGACGAGCCACGTGAGCAGTGCATGATAGCCACGTGATGTGTGCATGAGTTACGTGAGCAGAGTATGATCAGCCACGTGATCAGTGCATGAGTGCCACGTGATCAGTGCATGATATGTCACGTGACAGGTGTGTGATCAGCCACGTGAACAGTGCATGTTCAGCCACGTGATCAGTGCATGATAGCCACGTGATCAGTGCATGATCAGTTACGTGAGCAGTGTATGATCAGCCACGTGATCAGTGCATGGTCAGACACGTGAACAGTGTATGATCAGCCACGTGATCAGTGCATGATATCCAAGTGATCAGTGCATGATCATCACGTGATCAGTGTATGATCAGCCACGTGAACAGTGCATGCTCAGTCACGTGATCTGGGCCTGCTGAGCTGCGTGATTACTGTCTGCTCATCTGCTTGACAATTGCCAGCTGAGCTGCACGATTCCTGCCTGTCATCTGCTTGACAATTGCCAGCTGTGCTGCGTAATTCCTGCCTGCTCAGCTGCTTGATTATTGCCAGCTGAGCAGCATGATTCCTCACACCTGAGTTCCATGATTATTGCCTGCTGACTGTTTGATTCGTGCCTACTCAGCTCTTTGTTTATTGCCTCCAGAGGCACATGATCAGTGTATGATAGCAAACATGATCAGCGCATGATCAGTCACATGATCAGCGCCATTAAGTCACGTGATCACTACATGATAGTCATGTGATCAGTCCATGCTCAGTCACGGTATCAGTGCATGATCAGCCACGTGATCAGTGCATGATCTGTCACATGATTAGTGTATGATCATCCACGTGATCAGTGCATGGGCAGTCATGTGATCAGTGCATGATATAGACGTGATCAGTGCATGATCAGTCTCGTGATCAGTGCATGATAGCCACGTGATCAGTGCATGATCAGTCACCTGATGGGTGTATGATCATTCACGTGACCTGTACATGGTAGCTACATGATCATTGCATGATCAGCCACGTGAGTAGTGCATGATAGCCACGTGATCACTGCATGATCAGTCACGTGATCAGTGCATGATCAGTCACGTGACCAGTGCATGGTAGCTGCGTGATCATTGCATGATCAGCCACGTGATCAGTGCATGATAGCCACGTGATCAGTGCATGATCAGCCACGTGATCAGTGCATGATCAGTCACGTGATAGTGCATGATCAGCCACGTGATCAGTGCATGATAGCCACGTGATCAGTGCATGATAGCCACGTGATCAGTGCATGATCAGTCACGTGATCAGTGCATGATCAGTCACGTGATCAGTGTGTGATCAGCCACGTGATCAGTGCATGATCAGCCACGTGATCAGTGCATGATCATTCACGTGATCAGTGCATGATCAGTCACGTGATCAGTGCATGATCAGTCACGTGATCAGTGCATGATCAGCCACGTGATCAGTGCATGATAGCCACGTGATCAGTGCATGATCAGTCACGTGATCAGTGCATGATCAGTCACGTGATCAGTGCATGATCAGCCACGTGATCAGTGCATGATCAGCCACGTGATCAGTGCATGATCAGCCACGTGATCAGTGCATGATCAGCCACGTGATCAGTGCATGATCAGTCACGTGATCAGTGCATGATCAGCCACGTGATCAGTGCATGATCAGCCACGTGATCAGTGCATGATCAGTCACGTGACCAGTGCATGGTAGCTACGTGATCATTGCATGATCAGCCACGTGATCAGTGCATGATAGCCACGTGATCAGTGCATGATCAGTCACGTGATCAGTGTATGATCAGCCACGTGATCAGTGCATGATGCCACGTGATCAGTGCATGATCAGTCACGTGACAGTGCATGATCAGCCACGTGATCAGTGCATGATCAGCCACGTGATCAGTGCATGATAGCCACGTGATCAGTGCATGATCAGTTACGTGATCAGTATGATCAGCCACGTGATCAGTGCATGATCAGCCACGTGATCAGTGCATGATAGCCACGTGATCAGTGCATGATCAGTCACGTGATCAGTGCATGATCAGCCACGTGATCAGTGCATGATCAGCCACGTGATCAGTGCATGATAGCCACGTGATCAGTGCATGATCAGTCACGTGATCAGTGTATGATCAGCCACGTGATCAGTGCATGATCAGCCACGTGATCAGTGCATGATATCCACGTGATCAGTGCATGATCAGTCACGTGATCAGTGTATGATCAGCCACGTGAACAGTGCATGCTCAGTCACGTGATCAGGGCCTGCTGAGCTGCGTGATTACTGTCTGCTCATCTGCTTGACAATTGCCAGCTGAGCTGCACGATTCCTGCCTGTCATCTGCTTGACAATTGCCAGCTGTGCTGCGTAATTCCTGCCTGCTCAGCTGCTTGATTATTGCCAGCTGAGCAGCATGATTCCTCACAGCTGAGTTCCATGATTATTGCCTGCTGACTGTTTGATTCGTGCCTACTCAGCTCTTTGTTTATTGCCTCCAGAGGCACATGATCAGTGTATGATAGCAAACATGATCAGCGCATGATCAGTCACATGATCAGCGCCATTAAGTCACGTGATCACTACATGATAGTCATGTGATCAGTCCATGCTCAGTCACGGTATCAGTGCATGATCAGCCACGTGATCAGTGCATGATCAGCCACGTGATCAGTGCATGATAGCCACGTGATCAGTGCATGATCAGTCACGTGATCAGTGCATGATCAGTCACGTGATCAGTGCATGATCAGCCACGTGATCAGTGCATGATCAGCCACGTGATCAGTGCATGATCAGTTACGTGATCAGTGCATGATCAGTCACCTGATGGGTGTATGATCATTCACGTGACCAGTGCATGGTAGCTACATGATCATTGCATGATCAGCCACGTGAGTAGTGCATGATAGCCACGTGATCAGTGCATGATCAGTCACGTGATCAGTGCATGATCAGTCACGTGATCAGTGCATGATAGCTGCGTGATCAGTGCATGATCAGCCACGTGATCAGTGCATGATAGCCACGTGATCAGTGCATGATCAGCCACGTGATCAGTGCATGATCAGTCACGTGATCAGTGCATGATCAGCCACGTGATCAGTGCATGCTCAGTCACGTGATCTGGGCCTGCTGAGCTGCGTGATTACTGTCTGCTCATCTGCTTGACAATTGCCAGCTGAGCTGCACGATTCCTGCCTGTCATCTGCTTGACAATTGCCAGCTGTGCTGCGTAATTCCTGCCTGCTCAGCTGCTTGATTATTGCCAGCTGAGCAGCATGATTCCTCACACCTGAGTTCCATGATTATTGCCTGCTGACTGTTTGATTCGTGCCTACTCAGCTCTTTGTTTATTGCCTCCAGAGGCACATGATCAGTGTATGATAGCAAACATGATCAGTGCATGATCAGTCACATGATCAGCGCCATTAAGTCACGTGATCACTACATGATAGTCATGTGATCAGTCCATGCTCAGTCACGGTATCAGTGCATGATCAGCCACGTGATCAGTGCATGATCTGTCACATGATTAGTGTATGATCATCCACGTGATCAGTGCATGGGCAGTCATGTGATCAGTGCATGATATAGACGTGATCAGTGCATGATCAGTCTCGTGATCAGTGCATGATAGCCACGTGATCAGTGCATGATCAGTCACCTGATGGGTGTATGATCATTCACGTGACCTGTACATGGTAGCTACATGATCATTGCATGATCAGCCACGTGAGTAGTGCATGATAGCCACGTGATCAGTGCATGATCAGTCACGTGATCAGTGCATGATCAGTCATGTGATACGTGTGTGATCAGCCACGTGATCAGTGCATGATAGCCACGTGATCAGTGCATGACAGCCACGTGATCAGTGCATGATAGCCACGTGATCAGTGCATGATCAGTCACGTGATACATGTGTGATCAGCCACGTGATCAGTGCATGATGAGCCACGTGATCAGTGCAGGATCAATTACGTGATCAGTGCATGATCAGTCACGTGACCAGTACATGGTTGCTACGTGATCGTTGCATGATCAGCCACGTGAGCAGAGCATGATAGCCACGTGATCAGTGCATGATCAGTCACGTGATCAGTACATGATCAGTCACGGTAACAGTGCATGATCATTTACGTGATCTGTGCATGATCAGTCACGTGACCAGTATATGGTAGCTACGTGATCATTCCATGACGAGCCACGTGAGCAGTGCATGATAGCCACGTGATGTGTGCATGAGTTACGTGAGCAGAGTATGATCAGCCACGTGATCAGTGCATGAGTGCCACGTGATCAGTGCATGATATGTCACGTGACAGGTGTGTGATCAGCCACGTGAACAGTGCATGTTCAGCCACGTGATCAGTGCATGATAGCCACGTGATCAGTGCATGATCAGTTACGTGAGCAGTGTATGATCAGCCACGTGATCAGTGCATGGTCAGACACGTGAACAGTGTATGATCAGCCACGTGATCAGTGCATGATATCCAAGTGATCAGTGCATGATCATCACGTGATCAGTGTATGATCAGCCACGTGAACAGTGCATGCTCAGTCACGTGATCTGGGCCTGCTGAGCTGCGTGATTACTGTCTGCTCATCTGCTTGACAATTGCCAGCTGAGCTGCACGATTCCTGCCTGTCATCTGCTTGACAATTGCCAGCTGTGCTGCGTAATTCCTGCCTGCTCAGCTGCTTGATTATTGCCAGCTGAGCAGCATGATTCCTCACACCTGAGTTCCATGATTATTGCCTGCTGACTGTTTGATTCGTGCCTACTCAGCTCTTTGTTTATTGCCTCCAGAGGCACATGATCAGTGTATGATAGCAAACATGATCAGCGCATGATCAGTCACATGATCAGCGCCATTAAGTCACGTGATCACTACATGATAGTCATGTGATCAGTCCATGCTCAGTCACGGTATCAGTGCATGATCAGCCACGTGATCAGTGCATGATCTGTCACAAGATTAGTGTATGATCATCCACGTGATCAGTGCATGGGCAGTCATGTGATCAGTGCATGATATAGACGTGATCAGTGCATGATCAGTCTCGTGATCAGTGCATGATAGCCACGTGATCAGTGCATGATCAGTCACCTGATGGGTGTATGATCATTCACGTGACCTGTACATGGTAGCTACATGATCATTGCATGATCAGCCACGTGAGTAGTGCATGATAGCCACGTGATCACTGCATGATCAGTCACGTGATCAGTGCATGATCAGTCACGTGACCAGTGCATGGTAGCTACGTGATCATTGCATGATCAGCCACGTGATCAGTGCATGATAGCCACGTGATCAGTGCATGATCAGCCACGTGATCAGTGCATGATCAGTCACGTGATCAGTGTGTGATCAGCCACGTGATCAGTGCATGATATCCACGTGATCAGTGCATGATAGCCACGTGATCAGTGCATGATCAGTCACGTGATCAGTGCATGATCAGTCACGTGATACGTGTGATCAGCCACGTGATCAGTGCATGATGAGCCACGTGATCAGTGCATGATCAATTACGTGATCAGTGCATGATCAGTCACGTGACCAGTACATGGTAGCTACGTGATCATTGCATGATCAGCCACGTGATCAGTGCATGATAGCCACGTGATCAGTGCATGATCAGCCACGTGATCAGTGCATGATCAGTCACGTGATACAGTGTGTGATCAGCCACGTGATCAGTGCATGATCAGCCACGTGATCAGTGCATGATCATTCACGTGATCAGTGCATGATCAGTCACGTGATCAGTGCATGATCAGCCACGTGATCAGTGCATGATCAGTCACGTGATCAGTGTATGATCAGCCACGTGATCAGTGCATGATAGCCACGTGATCAGTGCATGATCAGTCACGTGATCAGTGCATGATCAGTCACGTGATCAGTGCATGATCAGCCACGTGATCAGTGCATGATCAGCCACGTGATCAGTGCATGATCAGCCACGTGATCAGTGCATGATCAGCCACGTGATCAGTGCATGATCAGTCACGTGATCAGTACATGATCAGTCACGTGAACAGTGCATGATCATTTACGTGATCAGTGCATGATCAGTCACGTGACCAGTATATGGTAGCTACGTGATCATTCCATGACGAGCCACGTGAGCAGTGCATGATAGCCACGTGATGTGTGCATGATGAGTTACGTGAGCAGAGTATGATCAGCCACGTGATCAGTGCATGAGTGCCACGTGATCAGTGCATGATATGTCACGTGACAGGTGTGTGATCAGCCACGTGAACAGTGCATGTTCAGCCACGTGATCAGTGCATGATAGCCACGTGATCAGTGCATGATCAGTTACGTGAGCAGTGTATGATCAGCCACGTGATCAGTGCATGGTCAGACACGTGAACAGTGTATGATCAGCCACGTGATCAGTGCATGATATCCAAGTGATCAGTGCATGATCATCACGTGATCAGTGTATGATCAGCCACGTGAACAGTGCATGCTCAGTCACGTGATCAGGGCCTGCTGAGCTGCGTGATTACTGTCTGCTCATCTGCTTGACAATTGCCAGCTGAGCTGCACGATTCCTGCCTGTCATCTGCTTGACAATTGCCAGCTGTGCTGCGTAATTCCTGCCTGCTCAGCTGCTTGATTATTGCCAGCTGAGCAGCATGATTCCTCACACCTGAGTTCCATGATTATTGCCTGCTGACTGTTTGATTCGTGCCTACTCAGCTCTTTGTTTATTGCCTCCAGAGGCACATGATCAGTGTATGATAGCAAACATGATCAGCGCATGATCAGTCACATGATCAGCGCCATTAAGTCACGTGATCACTACATGATAGTCATGTGATCAGTCCATGCTCAGTCACGGTATCAGTGCATGATCAGCCACGTGATCAGTGCATGATCTGTCACAAGATTAGTGTATGATCATCCACGTGATCAGTGCATGGGCAGTCATGTGATCAGTGCATGATATAGACGTGAACAGTGCATGATCAGTCTCGTGATCAGTGCATGATAGCCACGTGATCAGTGCATGATCAGTCACCTGATGGGTGTATGATCATTCACGTGACCTGTACATGGTAGCTACATGATCATTGCATGATCAGCCACGTGAGTAGTGCATGATAGCCACGTGATCAGTGCATGATCAGTCACGTGATCAGTGCATGATCAGTCACGTGACCAGTGCATGGTAGCTACGTGATCATTGCATGATCAGCCACGTGATCAGTGCATGATAGCCACGTGATCAGTGCATGATCAGCCACGTGATCAGTGCATGATCAGTCACGTGATCAGTGCATGATCAGCCACGTGATCAGTGCATGATCAGCCACGTGATCAGTGCATGATAGCCACGTGATCAGTGCATGATCAGTCACGTGATCAGTGCATGATCAGTCACGTGATAGTGTGTGATCAGCCACGTGATCAGTGCATGATCAGCCACGTGATCAGTGCATGATCAATTACGTGATCAGTGCATGATCAGTCACGTGACCAGTACATGGTAGCTACGTGATCATTGCATGATCAGCCACGTGATCAGTGCATGATAGCCACGTGATCAGTGCATGATAGCCACGTGATCAGTGCATGATCAGTCACGTGATACAGTGTGATCAGCCACGTGATCAGTGCATGATGAGCCACGTGATCAGTGCATGATCAGTCACGTGATCAGTGCATGATCAGTCACGTGATCAGTGCATGATCAGCCACGTGATCAGTGCATGATCAGTCACGTGATCAGTGCATGATCAGCCACGTGATCAGTGCATGATAGCCACGTGATCAGTGCATGATCAGTCACGTGATCAGTGCATGATCAGTCACGTGATCAGTGCATGATCAGCCACGTGATCAGTGCATGATCAGCCACGTGATCAGTGCATGATCAGTTACGTGATCAGTGCATGATCAGCCACGTGATCAGTGCATGATCAGTCACGTGATCAGTGCATGATCAGTCACGTGATCAGTGCATGATCAGTCACGTGATCAGTGCATGATCAGTCACGTGATCAGTGCATGGTAGCTACGTGATCATTGCATGACAGCCACGTGATCAGTGCATGATAGCCACGTGATGTGTGCATGATCAGTCACGTGATCAGTGCATGATCAGCCACGTGATCAGTGCATGATGCCACGTGATCAGTGCATGATCAGTCACGTGACAGTGTATGATCAGCCACGTGATCAGTGCATGATCAGCCACGTGATCAGTGCATGATAGCCACGTGATCAGTGCATGATCAGTCACGTGATCAGTGTATGATCAGCCACGTGAACAGTGCATGCTCAGTCACGTGATCAGGGCCTGCTGAGCTGCGTGATTACTGTCTGCTCATCTGCTTGACAATTGCCAGCTGAGCTGCACGATTCCTGCCTGTCATCTGCTTGACAATTGCCAGCTGTGCTGCGTAATTCCTGCCTGCTCAGCTGCTTGATTATTGCCAGCTGAGCAGCATGATTCCTCACAGCTGAGTTCCATGATTATTGCCTGCTGACTGTTTGATTCGTGCCTACTCAGCTCTTTGTTTATTGCCTCCAGAGGCACATGATCAGTGTATGATAGCAAACATGATCAGCACATGATCAGTCACATGATCAGCGCCATTAAGTCACGTGATCACTACATGATAGTCATGTGATCAGTCCATGCTCAGTCACGGTATCAGTGCATGATCAGCCACGTGATCAGTGCATGATCAGCCACGTGATCAGTGCATGATCAGCCACGTGATCAGTGCATGATCAGTCACGTGATCAGTGCATGATCAGCCACGTGATCAGTGCATGATCAGCCACGTGATCAGTGCATGATCAGCCACGTGATCAGTGCATGATCAGTCACCTGATGGGTGTATGATCATTCACGTGACCAGTACATGGTAGCTACATGATCATTGCATGATCAGCCACGTGAGTAGTGCATGATAGCCACGTGATCAGTGCATGATCAGTCACGTGATCAGTGCATGATCAGTCATGTGAGCAGTGCATGATAGCTGCGTGATCAGTGCATGATCAGCCACGTGATCAGTGCATGATCAGCCACGTGATCAGTGCATGATCAGCCACGTGATCAGTGCATGATCAGTCACGTGATCAGTGCATGATCAGCCACGTGATCAGTGCATGCTCAGTCACGTGATCTGGGCCTGCTGAGCTGCGTGATTACTGTCTGCTCATCTGCTTGACAATTGCCAGCTGAGCTGCACGATTCCTGCCTGTCATCTGCTTGACAATTGCCAGCTGTGCTGCGTAATTCCTGCCTGCTCAGCTGCTTGATTATTGCCAGCTGAGCAGCATGATTCCTCACACCTGAGTTCCATGATTATTGCCTGCTGACTGTTTGATTCGTGCCTACTCAGCTCTTTGTTTATTGCCTCCAGAGGCACATGATCAGTGTATGATAGCAAACATGATCAGCGCATGATCAGTCACATGATCAGCGCCATTAAGTCACGTGATCACTACATGATAGTCATGTGATCAGTCCATGCTCAGTCACGGTATCAGTGCATGATCAGCCACGTGATCAGTGCATGATCTGTCACATGATTAGTGTATGATCATCCACGTGATCAGTGCATGGGCAGTCATGTGATCAGTGCATGATATAGACGTGAACAGTGCATGATCAGTCTCGTGATCAGTGCATGATAGCCACGTGATCAGTGCATGATCAGTCACCTGATGGGTGTATGATCATTCACGTGACCTGTACATGGTAGCTACATGATCATTGCATGATCAGCCACGTGAGTAGTGCATGATAGCCACGTGATCACTGCATGATCAGTCACGTGATCAGTGCATGATCAGTCACGTGACCAGTGCATGGTAGCTACGTGATCATTGCATGATCAGCCACGTGATCAGTGCATGATAGCCACGTGATCAGTGCATGATCAGCCACGTGATCAGTGCATGATCAGTCACGTGATAGTGTGTGATCAGCCACGTGATCAGTGCATGATATCCACGTGATCAGTGCATGATAGCCACGTGATCAGTGCATGATCAGTCACGTGATCAGTGCATGATCAGTCACGTGATCAGTGTGATCAGCCACGTGATCAGTGCATGATCAGCCACGTGATCAGTGCATGATCATTCACGTGATCAGTGCATGATCAGTCACGTGATCAGTGCATGATCAGTCACGTGATCAGTGCATGATCAGCCACGTGATCAGTGCATGATAGCCACGTGATCAGTGCATGATCAGTCACGTGATCAGTGCATGATCAGTCACGTGATCAGTGCATGATCAGCCACGTGATCAGTGCATGATCAGCCACGTGATCAGTGCATGATCAGCCACGTGATCAGTGCATGATCAGCCACGTGATCAGTGCATGATCAGTCACGTGATCAGTACATGATCAGTCACGTGAACAGTGCATGATCATTTACGTGATCTGTGCATGATCAGTCACGTGACCAGTATATGGTAGCTACGTGATCATTCCATGACGAGCCACGTGAGCAGTGCATGATAGCCACGTGATGTGTGCATGATGAGTTACGTGAGCAGAGTATGATCAGCCACGTGATCAGTGCATGAGTGCCACGTGATCAGTGCATGATATGTCACGTGACAGGTGTGTGATCAGCCACGTGAACAGTGCATGTTCAGCCACGTGATCAGTGCATGATAGCCACGTGATCAGTGCATGATCAGTTACGTGAGCAGTGTATGATCAGCCACGTGATCAGTGCATGGTCAGACACGTGAACAGTGTATGATCAGCCACGTGATCAGTGCATGATATCCAAGTGATCAGTGCATGATCAATCACGTGATCAGTGTATGATCAGCCACGTGAACAGTGCATGCTCAGTCACGTGATCAGGGCCTGCTGAGCTGCGTGATTACTGTCTGCTCATCTGCTTGACAATTGCCAGCTGAGCTGCACGATTCCTGCCTGTCATCTGCTTGACAATTGCCAGCTGTGCTGCGTAATTCCTGCCTGCTCAGCTGCTTGATTATTGCCAGCTGAGCAGCATGATTCCTCACACCTGAGTTCCATGATTATTGCCTGCTGACTGTTTGATTCGTGCCTACTCAGCTCTTTGTTTATTGCCTCCAGAGGCACATGATCAGTGTATGATAGCAAACATGATCAGCGCATGATCAGTCACATGATCAGCGCCATTAAGTCACGTGATCACTACATGATAGTCATGTGATCAGTCCATGCTCAGTCACGGTATCAGTGCATGATCAGCCACGTGATCAGTGCATGATCTGTCACAAGATTAGTGTATGATCATCCACGTGATCAGTGCATGGGCAGTCATGTGATCAGTGCATGATATAGACGTGATCAGTGCATGATCAGTCTCGTGATCAGTGCATGATAGCCACGTGATCAGTGCATGATCAGTCACCTGATGGGTGTATGATCATTCACGTGACCTGTACATGGTAGCTACATGATCATTGCATGATCAGCCACGTGAGTAGTGCATGATAGCCACGTGATCACTGCATGATCAGTCACGTGATCAGTGCATGATCAGTCATGTGACCAGTACATGGTAGCTGCGTGATCATGGCATGATCAGCCACGTGAGCAGTGCATGATAGCCACGTGATCAGTGCATGATCAGACACGTGATCAGTGCATGATCAGTCACGTGATCAGTGCATGATCAGCCACGTGATCAGTGCATGATCAGGCACGTGATCAGTGCATGTCAGCCACGTGATCAGTGCATGATAGCCACGTGATCAGTGCATGATCAGTCACGTGATCAGTGCATGATCAGTCACGTGATCAGTGCATGATCAGCCACGTGATCAGTGCATGATCAGCCACGTGATCAGTGCATGATCAGTACGTGATCAGTGCATGATCAGTCACGTGATCATGTGATCAGCCACGTGATCAGTGCATGATCAGCCACGTGATCAGTGCATGATCAATTACGTGATCAGTGCATGATCAGTCACGTGACCAGTACATGGTTGCTACGTGATCGTGCATGATCAGCCACGTGATCAGTGCATGATAGCCACGTGATCAGTGCATGATCAGTCACGTGATCAGTGCATGATCAGTCACGTGATCAGTGCATGATCAGTTACGTGATCAGTGCATGATCAGTCACGTGACCAGTATATGGTAGCCACGTGATCAGTGCATGACAGCCACGTGATCAGTGCATGATAGCCACGTGATGTGTGCATGAGCACGTGATCAGTGTATGATCAGCCACGTGATCAGTGCATGAGTGCCACGTGATCAGTGCATGATAGTCACGTGACAGTGTGTGATCAGCCACGTGATCAGTGCATGATCAGCCACGTGATCAGTGCATGATAGCCACGTGATCAGTGCATGATCAGTCACGTGATCAGTGCATGATCAGCCACGTGATCAGTGCATGATCAGTCACGTGATCAGTGCATGATCAGCCACGTGATCAGTGCATGATATCCACGTGATCAGTGCATGATCATCACGTGATCAGTGCATGATCAGTCACGTGATCAGTGCATGATCAGTCACGTGATCAGTGCATGATCAGCCACGTGATCAGTGCATGATCAGCCACGTGATCAGTGCATGATCAGCCACGTGATCAGTGCATGATCAGTCACGTGATCAGTGCATGATCATTCACGTGACCAGTGCATGATAGCCACGTGATCAGTGCATGATCAGCCACGTGATCAGTGCATGATAGCCACGTGATCAGTGCATGATCAGTCACGTGATCAGTGCATGATCAGTCACGTGATCAGTGCATGATCAGCCACGTGATCAGTGCATGATCAGCCACGTGATCAGTGCATGATCAGCCACGTGATCAGTGCATGATCAGCCACGTGATCAGTGCATGCTCAGTCACGTGATCAGGGCCTGCTGAGCTGCGTGATTACTGTCTGCTCATCTGCTTGACAATTGCCAGCTGAGCTGCACGATTCCTGCCTGTCATCTGCTTGACAATTGCCAGCTGTGCTGCGTAATTCCTGCCTGCTCAGCTGCTTGATTATTGCCAGCTGAGCAGCATGATTCCTCACACCTGAGTTCCATGATTATTGCCTGCTGACTGTTTGATTCGTGCCTACTCAGCTCTTTGTTTATTGCCTCCAGAGGCACATGATCAGTGTATGATAGCAAACATGATCAGCGCATGATCAGTCACATGATCAGCGCCATTAAGTCACGTGATCACTACATGATAGTCATGTGATCAGTCCATGCTCAGTCACGGTATCAGTGCATGATCAGCCACGTGATCAGTGCATGATCTGTCACAAGATTAGTGTATGATCATCCACGTGATCAGTGCATGGGCAGTCATGTGATCAGTGCATGATATAGACGTGATCAGTGCATGATCAGTCACGTGATCAGTGCATGATAGCCACGTGATCAGTGCATGATCAGTCACCTGATGGGTGTATGATCATTCACGTGACCTGTACATGGTAGCTACATGATCATTGCATGATCAGCCACGTGAGTAGTGCATGATAGCCACGTGATCAGTGCATGATCAGTCACGTGATCAGTGCATGATCAGTCATGTGACCAGTACATGGTAGCTGCGTGATCATGGCATGATCAGCCACGTGATCAGTGCATGATAGCCACGTGATCAGTGCATGATCAGCCACGTGATCAGTGCATGATCAGTCACGTGATCAGTGCATGATCAGCCACGTGATCAGTGCATGATCAGCCACGTGATCAGTGCATGATCAGTCACGTGATCAGTGCATGATCAGTCACGTGATCAGTGCATGATCAGCCACGTGATCAGTGCATGATCAGTCACGTGATCAGTGCATGATCAGCCACGTGATCAGTGCATGATCAGCCACGTGATCAGTGCATGATCAGTCACGTGATCAGTGCATGATAGCTGCGTGATCATGCATGATCAGCCACGTGATCAGTGCATGATAGCCACGTGATCAGTGCATGATCAGCCACGTGATCAGTGCATGATCAGTCACGTGATCAGTGCATGATCAGCCACGTGATCAGTGCATGATCAGTCACGTGATCAGTGCATGATCAGCCACGTGATCAGTGCATGATAGCCACGTGATCAGTGCATGATCAGTCACGTGATCAGTGCATGATCAGTCACGTGATCAGTGCATGATCAGCCACGTGATCAGTGCATGATCAGCCACGTGATCAGTGCATGATCAGCCACGTGATCAGTGCATGATCAGTCACGTGATCAGTGCATGATAGCCACGTGATCAGTGCATGATCAGCCACGTGATCAGTGCATGATAGCCACGTGATCAGTGCATGATAGCCACGTGATCAGTGCATGATCAGTCACGTGATACATGTGTGATCAGCCACGTGATCAGTGCATGATGAGCCACGTGATCAGTGCATGATCAATTACGTGATCAGTGCATGATCAGTCACGTGACCAGTACATGGTTGCTACGTGATCGTTGCATGATCAGCCACGTGAGCAGTGCATGATAGCCACGTGATCAGTGCATGATCAGTCACGTGATCAGTGCATGATCAGTCACGTGAACAGTGCATGATCATTTACGTGATCAGTGCATGATCAGTCACGTGACCAGTATATGGTAGCTACGTGATCATTCCATGACGAGCCACGTGAGCAGTGCATGATAGCCACGTGATGTGTGCATGAGTTACGTGAGCAGAGTATGATCAGCCACGTGATCAGTGCATGAGTGCCACGTGATCAGTGCATGATATGTCACGTGACAGGTGTGTGATCAGCCACGTGAACAGTGCATGTTCAGCCACGTGATCAGTGCATGATAGCCACGTGATCAGTGCATGATCAGTTACGTGAGCAGTGTATGATCAGCCACGTGATCAGTGCATGGTCAGACACGTGAACAGTGTATGATCAGCCACGTGATCAGTGCATGATATCCAAGTGATCAGTGCATGATCATCACGTGATCAGTGTATGATCAGCCACGTGAACAGTGCATGCTCAGTCACGTGATCAGGGCCTGCTGAGCTGCGTGATTACTGTCTGCTCATCTGCTTGACAATTGCCAGCTGAGCTGCACGATTCCTGCCTGTCATCTGCTTGACAATTGCCAGCTGTGCTGCGTAATTCCTGCCTGCTCAGCTGCTTGATTATTGCCAGCTGAGCAGCATGATTCCTCACAGCTGAGTTCCATGATTATTGCCTGCTGACTGTTTGATTCGTGCCTACTCAGCTCTTTGTTTATTGCCTCCAGAGGCACATGATCAGTGTATGATAGCAAACATGATCAGCGCATGATCAGTCACATGATCAGCGCCATTAAGTCACGTGATCACTACATGATAGTCATGTGATCAGTCCATGCTCAGTCACGGTATCAGTGCATGATCAGCCACGTGATCAGTGCATGATCTGTCACATGATTAGTGTATGATCATCCACGTGATCAGTGCATGGGCAGTCATGTGATCAGTGCATGATATAGACGTGATCAGTGCATGATCAGTCTCGTGATCAGTGCATGATAGCCACGTGATCAGTGCATGATCAGTCACCTGATGGGTGTATGATCATTCACGTGACCTGTACATGGTAGCTACATGATCATTGCATGATCAGCCACGTGAGTAGTGCATGATAGCCACGTGATCAGTGCATGATCAGTCACGTGATCAGTGCATGATCAGTCACGTGACCAGTGCATGGTAGCTACGTGATCAGTGCATGATCAGCCACGTGATCAGTGCATGATAGCCACGTGATCAGTGCATGATCAGCCACGTGATCAGTGCATGATCAGTCACGTGATCAGTGCATGATCAGTCACGTGATCAGTGCATGATAGCCACGTGATCAGTGCATGATCAGCCACGTGATCAGTGCATGATCAGTCACGTGATCAGTGCATGATCAGCCACGTGATCAGTGCATGATCAGTCACGTGATCAGTGCATGATCAGCCACGTGATCAGTGCATGATAGCCACGTGATCAGTGCATGATCAGCCACGTGATCAGTGCATGATCAGTCACGTGATCAGTGCATGATCAGTCACGTGATCAGTGCATGTAGCCGTGATCAGTGCATGATCAGCCACGTGATCAGTGCATGATAGCCACGTGATCAGTGCATGATCAGCCACGTGATCAGTGCATGATCAGTCATGTGATCAGTGCATGATCAGCCACGTGATCAGTGCATGATATCCACGTGATCAGTGCATGATCAGCCACGTGATCAGTGCATGATAGCCACGTGATCAGTGCATGATCAGTCACGTGATCATGTGTGATCAGCCACGTGATCAGTGCATGATCAGCCACGTGATCAGTGCATGATCAATTACGTGATCAGTGCATGATCAGTCACGTGATCAGTGCATGGTAGCTACGTGATCATTGCATGATCAGCCACGTGATCAGTGCATGATAGCCACGTGATCAGTGCATGATAGCCACGTGATCAGTGCATGATCAGTCATGTGATACGTGTGTGATCAGCCACGTGATCAGTGCATGATATCCACGTGATCAGTGCATGACAGCCACGTGATCAGTGCATGAGCCACGTGATCAGTGCATGATCAGTCACGTGATACATGTGTGATCAGCCACGTGATCAGTGCATGATGAGCCACGTGATCAGTGCAGGATCAATTACGTGATCAGTGCATGATCAGTCACGTGACCAGTACATGGTTGCTACGTGATCGTTGCATGATCAGCCACGTGAGCAGAGCATGATAGCCACGTGATCAGTGCATGATCAGTCACGTGATCAGTACATGATCAGTCACGTGAACAGTGCATGATCATTTACGTGATCTTTGCATGATCAGTCACGTGACCAGTATATGGTAGCTACGTGATCATTCCATGACGAGCCACGTGAGCAGTGCATGATAGCCACGTGATGTGTGCATGAGTTACGTGAGCAGAGTATGATCAGCCACGTGATCAGTGCATGAGTGCCACGTGATCAGTGCATGATATGTCACGTGACAGGTGTGTGATCAGCCACGTGAACAGTGCATGTTCAGCCACGTGATCAGTGCATGATAGCCACGTGATCAGTGCATGATCAGTTACGTGAGCAGTGTATGATCAGCCACGTGATCAGTGCATGGTCAGACACGTGAACAGTGTATGATCAGCCACGTGATCAGTGCATGATATCCAAGTGATCAGTGCATGATCATCACGTGATCAGTGTATGATCAGCCACGTGAACAGTGCATGCTCAGTCACGTGATCTGGGCCTGCTGAGCTGCGTGATTACTGTCTGCTCATCTGCTTGACAATTGCCAGCTGAGCTGCACGATTCCTGCCTGTCATCTGCTTGACAATTGCCAGCTGTGCTGCGTAATTCCTGCCTGCTCAGCTGCTTGATTATTGCCAGCTGAGCAGCATGATTCCTCACACCTGAGTTCCATGATTATTGCCTGCTGACTGTTTGATTCGTGCCTACTCAGCTCTTTGTTTATTGCCTCCAGAGGCACATGATCAGTGTATGATAGCAAACATGATCAGCGCATGATCAGTCACATGATCAGCGCCATTAAGTCACGTGATCACTACATGATAGTCATGTGATCAGTCCATGCTCAGTCACGGTATCAGTGCATGATCAGCCACGTGATCAGTGCATGATCTGTCACAAGATTAGTGTATGATCATCCACGTGATCAGTGCATGGGCAGTCATGTGATCAGTGCATGATATAGACGTGATCAGTGCATGATCAGTCTCGTGATCAGTGCATGATAGCCACGTGATCAGTGCATGATCAGTCACCTGATGGGTGTATGATCATTCACGTGACCTGTACATGGTAGCTACATGATCATTGCATGATCAGCCACGTGAGTAGTGCATGATAGCCACGTGATCACTGCATGATCAGTCACGTGATCAGTGCATGATCAGTCACGTGACCAGTGCATGGTAGCTACGTGATCATTGCATGATCAGCCACGTGATCAGTGCATGATAGCCACGTGATCAGTGCATGATCAGCCACGTGATCAGTGCATGATCAGTCACGTGATCAGTGTGATCAGCCACGTGATCAGTGCATGATAGCCACGTGATCAGTGCATGATAGCCACGTGATCAGTGCATGATCAGTCACGTGATCAGTGCATGATCAGTCACGTGATCAGTGTGATCAGCCACGTGATCAGTGCATGATCAGCCACGTGATCAGTGCATGATCATTCACGTGATCAGTGCATGATCAGTCACGTGATCAGTGCATGATCAGTCACGTGATCAGTGCATGATCAGCCACGTGATCAGTGCATGATAGCCACGTGATCAGTGCATGATCAGTCACGTGATCAGTGCATGATCAGTCACGTGATCAGTGCATGATCAGCCACGTGATCAGTGCATGATCAGCCACGTGATCAGTGCATGATCAGCCACGTGATCAGTGCATGATCAGCCACGTGATCAGTGCATGATCAGTCACGTGATCAGTGCATGATCAGGCACGTGATCAGTGCATGATCATTTACGTGATCAGTGCATGATCAGTCACGTGACCAGTATATGGTAGCTACGTGATCATTGCATGATCAGCCACGTGAGCAGTGCATGATAGCCACGTGATGTGTGCATGATCAGTTACGTGATCAGTGTATGATCAGCCACGTGATCAGTGCATGAGTGCCACGTGATCAGTGCATGATAGTCACGTGACAGTGTGTGATCAGCCACGTGATCAGTGCATGATCAGCCACGTGATCAGTGCATGATAGCCACGTGATCAGTGCATGATCAGTCACGTGATCAGTGTATGATCAGCCACGTGATCAGTGCATGATCAGCCACGTGATCAGTGCATGATAGCCACGTGATCAGTGCATGATCAGTCACGTGATCAGTGCATGATCAGCCACGTGATCAGTGCATGATCAGCCACGTGATCAGTGCATGATCAGCCACGTGATCAGTGCATGATCAGTTACGTGATCAGTGCATGATCAGCCACGTGAACAGTGCATGCTCAGTCACGTGATCAGGGCCTGCTGAGCTGCGTGATTACTGTCTGCTCATCTGCTTGACAATTGCCAGCTGAGCTGCACGATTCCTGCCTGTCATCTGCTTGACAATTGCCAGCTGTGCTGCGTAATTCCTGCCTGCTCATCTGCTTGATTATTGCCAGCTGAGCAGCATGATTCCTCACAGCTGAGTTCCATGATTATTGCCTGCTGACTGTTTGATTCGTGCCTACTCAGCTCTTTGTTTATTGCCTCCAGAGGCACATGATCAGTGTATGACAGCAAACATGATCAGCGCATGATCAGTCACATGATCAGCGCCATTAAGTCACGTGATCACTACATGATAGTCATGTGATCAGTCCATGATCAGTCACGGTATCAGTGCATGATCAGCCACGTGATCAGTGCATGATCAGCCACGTGATCAGTGCATGATAGCCACGTGATCAGTGCATGATCAGTCACGTGATCAGTGCATGATCAGTCACGTGATCAGTGCATGATCAGCCACGTGATCAGTGCATGATCAGCCACGTGATCAGTGCATGATCAGCCACGTGATCAGTGCATGATCAGTCACCTGATGGGTGTATGATCAGTCACGTGACCTGTACATGGTAGCTACATGATCATTGCATGATCAGCCACGTGAGTAGTGCATGATAGCCACGTGATCAGTGCATGATCAGTCACGTGATCAGTGCATGATCAGTCATGTGACCAGTACATGGTAGCTGCGTGATCATGCATGATCAGCCACGTGAGCAGTGCATGATAGCCACGTGATCAGTGCATGATCAGACACGTGATCAGTGCATGATCAGTCACGTGATCAGTGCATGATCAGCCACGTGATCAGTGCATGCTCAGTCACGTGATCAGGGCCTGCTGAGCTGCGTGATTACTGTCTGCTCATCTGCTTGACGATTGCCAGCTGAGCTGCACGATTCCTGCCTGTCATCTGCTTGACAATTGCCAGCTGTGCTGCGTAATTCCTGCCTGTTCAGCTGCTTGATTATTGCCAGCTGTGCAGCATGATTCCTCACACCTGAGTTCCATGATTATTGCCTGCTGACTGTTTGATTCGTGCCTACTCAGCTCTTTGTTTATTGCCTCCAGAGGCACATGATCAGTGTATGATAGCAAACATGATCAGCGCATGATCAGTCACATGATCAGCGCCATTAAGTCACGTGATCACTACATGATAGTCATGTGATCAGTCCATGCTCAGTCACGGTATCAGTGCATGATCAGCCACGTGATCAGTGCATGATCTGTCACGTGATTAGTGTATGATCATCCACGTGATCAGTGCATGGGCAGTCATGTGATCAGTGCATGATATAGACGTGATCAGTGCATGATCAGTCACGTGATCAGTGCATGATAGCCACGTGATCAGTGCATGATCAGTCACTGATGGGTGTATGATCATTCACGTGACCTGTACATGGTAGCTACATGATCATTGCATGATCAGCCACGTGAGTAGTGCATGATAGCCACGTGATCAGTGCATGATCAGTCACGTGATCAGTGCATGATCAGTCACGTGATCAGTGCATGGTAGCTACGTGATCAGTGCATGATCAGCCACGTGATCAGTGCATGATAGCCACGTGATCAGTGCATGATCAGCCACGTGATCAGTGCATGATCAGTCACGTGATCAGTGCATGATCAGTCACGTGACCAGTGCATGGTAGCCACGTGATCAGTGCATGATCAGCCACGTGATCAGTGCATGATCAGTCACGTGATCAGTGCATGATCAGCCACGTGATCAGTGCATGATCAGTCACGTGATCAGTGCATGATCAGCCACGTGATCAGTGCATGATAGCCACGTGATCAGTGCATGATCAGCCACGTGATCAGTGCATGATCAGTTACGTGATCAGTGCATGATCAGTCACGTGACCAGTACATGGTAGCACGTGATCATTGCCTGATCAGCCACGTGATCAGTGCATGATAGCCACGTGATCAGTGCATGATCAGCCACGTGATCAGTGCATGATCAGTCATGTGATCAGTGCATGATCAGCCACGTGATCAGTGCATGATAGCCACGTGATCAGTGCATGACAGCCACGTGATCAGTGCATGATAGCCACGTGATCAGTGCATGATCAGTCACGTGATCATGTGTGATCAGCCACGTGATCAGTGCATGATCAGCCACGTGATCAGTGCATGATCATTTACGTGATCAGTGCATGATCAGTCACGTGACCAGTACATGGTAGCTACGTGATCATTGCATGATCAGCCACGTGATCAGTGCATGATAGCCACGTGATCAGTGCATGATAGCCACGTGATCAGTGCATGATCAGTCATGTGATACGTGTGTGATCAGCCACGTGATCAGTGCATGATATCCACGTGATCAGTGCATGACAGCCACGTGATCAGTGCATGAGAGCCACGTGATCAGTGCATGATCAGTCACGTGATACATGTGTGATCAGCCACGTGATCAGTGCATGATGAGCCACGTGATCAGTGCAGGATCAATTACGTGATCAGTGCATGATCAGTCACGTGACCAGTACATGGTTGCTACGTGATCGTTGCATGATCAGCCACGTGAGCAGAGCATGATAGCCACGTGATCAGTGCATGATCAGTCACGTGATCAGTACATGATCAGTCACGTGAACAGTGCATGATCATTTACGTGATCTGTGCATGATCAGTCACGTGACCAGTATATGGTTGCTACGTGATCATTCCATGACGAGCCACGTGAGCAGTGCATGATAGCCACGTGATGTGTGCATGAGTTACGTGAGCAGAGTATGATCAGCCACGTGATCAGTGCATGAGTGCCACGTGATCAGTGCATGATATGTCACGTGACAGGTGTGTGATCAGCCACGTGAACAGTGCATGTTCAGCCACGTGATCAGTGCATGATAGCCACGTGATCAGTGCATGATCAGTTACGTGAGCAGTGTATGATCAGCCACGTGATCAGTGCATGGTCAGACACGTGAACAGTGTATGATCAGCCACGTGATCAGTGCATGATATCCAAGTGATCAGTGCATGATCATCACGTGATCAGTGTATGATCAGCCACGTGAACAGTGCATGCTCAGTCACGTGATCTGGGCCTGCTGAGCTGCGTGATTACTGTCTGCTCATCTGCTTGACAATTGCCAGCTGAGCTGCACGATTCCTGCCTGTCATCTGCTTGACAATTGCCAGCTGTGCTGCGTAATTCCTGCCTGCTCAGCTGCTTGATTATTGCCAGCTGAGCAGCATGATTCCTCACACCTGAGTTCCATGATTATTGCCTGCTGACTGTTTGATTCGTGCCTACTCAGCTCTTTGTTTATTGCCTCCAGAGGCACATGATCAGTGTATGATAGCAAACATGATCAGCGCATGATCAGTCACATGATCATCGCCATTAAGTCACGTGATCACTACATGATAGTCATGTGATCAGTCCATGCTCAGTCACGGTATCAGTGCATGATCAGCCACGTGATCAGTGCATGATCTGTCACAAGATTAGTGTATGATCATCCACGTGATCAGTGCATGGGCAGTCATGTGATCAGTGCATGATATAGACGTGATCAGTGCATGATCAGTCTCGTGATCAGTGCATGATAGCCACGTGATCAGTGCATGATCAGTCACCTGATGGGTGTATGATCATTCACGTGACCTGTACATGGTAGCTACATGATCATTGCATGATCAGCCACGTGAGTAGTGCATGATAGCCACGTGATCACTGCATGATCAGTCACGTGATCAGTGCATGATCAGTCACGTGACCAGTGCATGGTAGCTACGTGATCATTGCATGATCAGCCACGTGATCAGTGCATGATAGCCACGTGATCAGTGCATGATCAGCCACGTGATCAGTGCATGATCAGTCACGTGATCAGTGTGTGATCAGCCACGTGATCAGTGCATGATAGCCACGTGATCAGTGCATGATAGCCACGTGATCAGTGCATGATCAGTCACGTGATCAGTGCATGATCAGTCACGTGATCATGTGTGATCAGCCACGTGATCAGTGCATGATCAGCCACGTGATCAGTGCATGATCATTCACGTGATCAGTGCATGATCAGTCACGTGATCAGTGCATGATCAGTCACGTGATCAGTGCATGATCAGCCACGTGATCAGTGCATGATAGCCACGTGATCAGTGCATGATCAGTCACGTGATCAGTGCATGATCAGTCACGTGATCAGTGCATGATCAGCCACGTGATCAGTGCATGATCAGCCACGTGATCAGTGCATGATCAGCCACGTGATCAGTGCATGATCAGCCACGTGATCAGTGCATGATCAGTCACGTGATCAGTGCATGATCAGCCACGTGATCAGTGCATGATCAGTTACGTGATCAGTGCATGATCAGTCACGTGACCAGTGCATGGTAGCTACGTGATCATTGCATGATCAGCCACGTGATCAGTGCATGATAGCCACGTGATGTGTGCATGATCAGTTACGTGATCAGTGTATGATCAGCCACGTGATCAGTGCATGAGTGCCACGTGATCAGTGCATGATAGTCACGTGACAGTGTGTGATCAGCCACGTGATCAGTGCATGATCAGCCACGTGATCAGTGCATGATAGCCACGTGATCAGTGCATGATCAGTCACGTGATCAGTGTATGATCAGCCACGTGATCAGTGCATGATCAGCCACGTGATCAGTGCATGATAGCCACGTGATCAGTGCATGATCAGTCACGTGATCAGTGCATGATCAGCCACGTGATCAGTGCATGATCAGCCACGTGATCAGTGCATGATAGCCACGTGATCAGTGCATGATCAGTTACGTGATCAGTGTATGATCAGCCACGTGAACAGTGCATGCTCAGTCACGTGATCAGGGCCTGCTGAGCTGCGTGATTACTGTCTGCTCATCTGCTTGACAATTGCCAGCTGAGCTGCACGATTCCTGCCTGTCATCTGCTTGACAATTGCCAGCTGTGCTGCGTAATTCCTGCCTGCTCATCTGCTTGATTATTGCCAGCTGAGCAGCATGATTCCTCACAGCTGAGTTCCATGATTATTGCCTGCTGACTGTTTGATTCGTGCCTACTCAGCTCTTTGTTTATTGCCTCCAGAGGCACATGATCAGTGTATGATAGCAAACATGATCAGCGCATGATCAGTCACATGATCAGCGCCATTAAGTCACGTGATCACTACATGATAGTCATGTGATCAGTCCATGCTCAGTCACGGTATCAGTGCATGATCAGCCACGTGATCAGTGCATGATCAGCCACGTGATCAGTGCATGATAGCCACGTGATCAGTGCATGATCAGTCACGTGATCAGTGCATGATCAGTCACGTGATCAGTGCATGATCAGCCACGTGATCAGTGCATGATCAGCCACGTGATCAGTGCATGATCAGCCACGTGATCAGTGCATGATCAGTCACCTGATGGGTGTATGATCATTCACGTGACCAGTACATGGTAGCTACATGATCATTGTATGATCAGCCACGTGAGTAGTGCATGATAGCCACGTGATCAGTGCATGATCAGTCACGTGATCAGTGCATGATCAGTCATGTGACCAGTACATGATAGCTGCGTGATCAGTGCATGATCAGCCACGTGAGCAGTGCATGATAGCCACGTGATCAGTGCATGATCAGACACGTGATCAGTGCATGATCAGTCACGTGATCAGTGCATGATCAGCCACGTGATCAGTGCATGCTCAGTCACGTGATCAGGGCCTGCTGAGCTGCGTGATTACTGTCTGCTCATCTGCTTGACGATTGCCAGCTGAGCTGCACGATTCCTGCCTGTCATCTGCTTGACAATTGCCAGCTGTGCTGCGTAATTCCTGCCTGTTCAGCTGCTTGATTATTGCCAGCTGTGCAGCATGATTCCTCACACCTGAGTTCCATGATTATTGCCTGCTGACTGTTTGATTCGTGCCTACTCAGCTCTTTGTTTATTGCCTCCAGAGGCACATGATCAGTGTATGATAGCAAACATGATCAGCGCATGATCAGTCACATGATCAGCGCCATTAAGTCACGTGATCACTACATGATAGTCATGTGATCAGTCCATGCTCAGTCACGGTATCAGTGCATGATCAGCCACGTGATCAGTGCATGATCTGTCACATGATTAGTGTATGATCATCCACGTGATCAGTGCATGGGCAGTCATGTGATCAGTGCATGATATAGACGTGATCAGTGCATGATCAGTCTCGTGATCAGTGCATGATAGCCACGTGATCAGTGCATGATCAGTCACCTGATGGGTGTATGATCATTCACGTGACCTGTACTTGGTAGCTACATGATCATTGCATGATCAGCCACGTGAGTAGTGCATGATAGCCACGTGATCACTGCATGATCAGTCACGTGATCAGTGCATGATCAGTCATGTGACCAGTACATGGTAGCTGCGTGATCATGGCATGATCAGCCACGTGAGCAGTGCATGATAGCCACGTGATCAGTGCATGATCAGTCACGTGATCAGTGCATGATCAGTCACGTGATCAGTGCATGATCAGCCACGTGATCAGTGCATGATCAGCCACGTGATCAGTGTATGATCAGCCACGTGATCAGTGCATGATAGCCACGTGATCAGTGCATGATCAGTCACGTGATCAGTGCATGATCAGTTACGTGATCAGTGCATGATCAGCCACGTGATCAGTGCATGATCAGCCACGTGATCAGTGCATGATAGCCACGTGATCAGTGCATGATCAGCCACGTGATCAGTGCATGATCAGTCACGTGATCAGTGCATGATCAGCCACGTGATCAGTGCATGATAGCCACGTGATCAGTGCATGATCAGCCACGTGATCAGTGCATGATCAGCCACGTGATCAGTGCATGATCAGTCACGTGATCATGTGTGATCAGCCACGTGATCAGTGCATGATAGCCACGTGATCAGTGCATGATCAGTTACGTGATCAGTGCATGATCAGTCACGTGATCAGTGCATGGTTGCTACGTGATCAGTGCATGATCAGCCACGTGAGCAGTGCATGATAGCCACGTGATCAGTGCATGATCAGTCACGTGATCAGTGCATGATCAGTCACGTGATCAGTGCATGATCAGTTACGTGATCAGTGCATGATCAGTCACGTGATCAGTGCATGGTCAGCCACGTGATCAGTGCATGATCAGCCACGTGATCAGTGCATGATAGCCACGTGATCAGTGCATGAGTCACGTGATCAGTGTATGATCAGCCACGTGAACAGTGCATGCTCAGTCACGTGATCAGGGCCTGCTGAGCTGCGTGATTACTGTCTGCTCATCTGCTTGACAATTGCCAGCTGAGCTGCACGATTCCTGCCTGTCAACTGCTTGACAATTGCCAGCTGTGCTGCGTAATTCCTGCCTGCTCAGCTGCTTGATTATTGCCAGCTGAGCAGCATGATTCCTCACAGCTGAGTTCCATGATTATTGCCTGCTGACTGTTTGATTCGTGCCTACTCAGCTCTTTGTTTATTGCCTCCAGAGGCACATGATCAGTGTATGATAGCAAACATGATCAGTGCATGATCAGTCACATGATCAGCGCCATTAAGTCACGTGATCACTACATGATAGTCATGTGATCAGTCCATGCTCAGTCACGGTATCAGTGCATGATCAGCCACGTGATCAGTGCATGATCAGCCACGTGATCAGTGCATGATAGCCACGTGATCAGTGCATGATCAGTCACGTGATCAGTGCATGATCAGTCACGTGATCAGTGCATGATCAGCCACGTGATCAGTGCATGATCAGCCACGTGATCAGTGCATGATCAGCCACGTGATCAGTGCATGATCAGTCACCTGATGGGTGTATGATCATTCACGTGACCTGTACATGGTAGCTACATGATCATTGCATGATCAGCCACGTGAGTAGTGCATGATAGCCACGTGATCAGTGCATGATCAGTCACGTGATCAGTGCATGATCAGTCATGTGACCAGTACATGGTAGCTGCGTGATCATGCATGATCAGCCACGTGAGCAGTGCATGATAGCCACGTGATCAGTGCATGATCAGACACGTGATCAGTGCATGATCAGTCACGTGATCAGTGCATGATCAGCCACGTGATCAGTGCATGCTCAGTCACGTGATCAGGGCCTGCTGAGCTGCGTGATTACTGTCTGCTCATCTGCTTGACGATTGCCAGCTGAGCTGCACGATTCCTGCCTGTCATCTGCTTGACAATTGCCAGCTGTGCTGCGTAATTCCTGCCTGCTCAGCTGCTTGATTATTGCCAGCTGTGCAGCATGATTCCTCACACCTGAGTTCCATGATTATTGCCTGCTGACTGTTTGATTCGTGCCTACTCAGCTCTTTGTTTATTGCCTCCAGAGGCACATGATCAGTGTATGATAGCAAACATGATCAGCGCATAATCAGTCACATGATCAGCGCCATTAAGTCACGTGATCACTACATGATAGTCATGTGATCAGTCCATGCTCAGTCACGGTATCAGTGCATGATCAGCCACGTGATCAGTGCATGATCTGTCACAAGATTAGTGTATGGTCATCCACGTGATCAGTGCATGGGCAGTCATGTGATCAGTGCATGATATAGACATGAACAGTGCATGACCAGTCTCGTGATCAGTGCATGATAGCCACGTGATCAGTGCATGATCAGTCACCTGATGGGTGTATGATCATTCACGTGACCTGTACTTGGTAGCTACATGATCATTGCATGATCAGCCACGTGAGTAGTGCATGATAGCCACGTGATCAGTGCATGATCAGTCACGTGATCAGTGCATGATCAGTCATGTGACCAGTACATGGTAGCTGCGTGATCATGGCATGATCAGCCACGTGATCAGTGCATGATAGCCACGTGATCAGTGCATGATCAGACACGTGATCAGTGCATGATCAGTCACGTGATCAGTGCATGATCAGCCACGTGATCAGTGCATGATCAGGCACGTGATCAGTGTATGTCAGCCAAGTGATCAGTGCATGATAGCCACGTGATCAGTGCATGATCAGTCACGTGATCAGTGCATGATCAGTTACGTGATCAGTGCATGATCAGCCACGTGATCAGTGCATGATCAGCCACATGATCAGTGCATGATAGCCACGTGATCAGTGCATGATAGCCACGTGATCAGTGCATGATCAGTCATGTGATACGTGTGTGATCAGCCACGTGATCAGTGCATGATATCCACGTGATCAGTGCATGACAGCCACGTGATCAGTGCATGAGAGCCACGTGATCAGTGCATGATCAGTCACGTGATACATGTGTGATCAGCCACGTGATCAGTGCATGATGAGCCACGTGATCAGTGCAGGATCAATTACGTGATCAGTGCATGATCAGTCACGTGACCACTACATGGTTGCTACGTGATCGTTGCATGATCAGCCACGTGAGCAGAGCATGATAGCCACGTGATCAGTGCATGATCAGTCACGTGATCAATACATGATCAGTGACGTGAACAGTGCATGATCATTTACGTGATCTTTGCATGATCAGTCACGTGACCAGTATATGGTTGCTACGTGTTCATTCCATGACGAGCCACGTGAGCAGTGCATGATAGCCACGTGATGTGTGCATGAGTTACGTGAGCAGAGTATGATCAGCCACGTGATCAGTGCATGAGTGCCACGTGATCAGTGCATGATATGTCACGTGACAGGTGTGTGATCAGCCACGTGAACAGTGCATGTTCAGCCACGTGATCAGTGCATGATAGCCACGTGATCAGTGCATGATCAGTTACGTGAGCAGTGTATGATCAGCCACGTGATCAGTGCATGGTCAGACACGTGAACAGTGTATGATCAGCCACGTGATCAGTGCATTATATCCAAGTGATCAGTGCATGATCATCACGTGATCAGTGTATGATCAGCCACGTGAACAGTGCATGCTCAGTCACGTGATCTGGGCCTGCTGAGCTGCGTGATTACTGTCTGCTCATCTGCTTGACAATTGCCAGCTGAGCTGCACGATTCCTGCCTGTCATCTGCTTGACAATTGCCAGCTGTGCTGCGTAATTCCTGCCTGCTCAGCTGCTTGATTATTGCCAGCTGCGCAGCATGATTCCTCACAGCTGAGTTCCATGATTATTGCCTGCTGACTGTTTGATTCGTGCCTACTCAGCTCTTTGTTTATTGCCTCCAGAGGCACATGATCAGTGTATGATAGCAAACATGATCAGCGCATGATCAGTCACATGATCAGCGCCATTAAGTCACGTGATCACTACATGATAGTCATGTGATCAGTCCATGCTCAGTCACGGTATCAGTGCATGATCAGCCACGTGATCAGTGCATGATCTGTCACAAGATTAGTGTATGATCATCCACGTGATCAGTGCATGGGCAGTCATGTGATCAGTGCATGATATAGACGTGAACAGTGCATGATCAGTCTCGTGATCAGTGCATGATAGCCACGTGATCAGTGCATGATCAGTCACCTGATGGGTGTATGATCATTCACGTGACCTGTACATGGTAGCTACATGATCATTGCATGATCAGCCACGTGAGTAGTGCATGATAGCCACGTGATCACTGCATGATCAGTCACGTGATCAGTGCATGATCAGTCACGTGACCAGTGCATGGTAGCTACGTGATCATTGCATGATCAGCCACGTGATCAGTGCATGATAGCCACGTGATCAGTGCATGATCAGCCACGTGATCAGTGCATGATCAGTCACGTGATCAGTGTGTGATCAGCCACGTGATCAGTGCATGTCATCCACGTGATCAGTGCATGATAGCCACGTGATCAGTGCATGATCAGTCACGTGATCAGTGCATGATCAGTCACGTGATCAGTGTGTGATCAGCCACGTGATCAGTGCATGATCAGCCACGTGATCAGTGCATGATCAATTACGTGATCAGTGCATGATCAGTCACGTGACCAGTACATGGTAGCTACGTGATCATTGCATGATCAGCCACGTGATCAGTGCATGATAGCCACGTGATCAGTGCATGATAGCCACGTGATCAGTGCATGATCAGTCACGTGATCATGTGTGATCAGCCACGTGATCAGTGCATGATCAGCCACGTGATCAGTGCATGATCAGCCACGTGATCAGTGCATGATCAGTCACGTGATCAGTGCATGATCAGCCACGTGATCAGTGCATGATCAGTCACGTGATCAGTGCATGATCAGCCACGTGATCAGTGCATGATAGCCACGTGATCAGTGCATGATCAGTCACGTGATCAGTGCATGATCAGTCACGTGATCAGTGCATGATCAGCCACGTGATCAGTGCATGATCAGCCACGTGATCAGTGCATGATCAGTTACGTGATCAGTGCATGATCAGCCACGTGATCAGTGCATGATCAGTCACGTGATCAGTACATGATCAGTCACGTGAACAGTGCATGATCATTTACGTGATCTGTGCATGATCAGTCACGTGACCAGTATATGGTTGCTACGTGATCATTCCATGACGAGCCACGTGAGCAGTACATGATAGCCACGTGATGTGTCCGTGATGAGTTACGTGAGCAGAGTATGATCAGCCACGTGATCAGTGCATGAGTGCCACGGGATCAGTGCATGATATGTCACGTGACAGGTGTGTGATCAGCCACGTGAACAGTGCATGTTCAGACACGTGATCAGTGCATGATAGCCACGTGATCAGTGCATGATCAGTTACGTGAGCAGTGTATGATCAGCCACGTGATCAGTGCATGGTCAGACACGTGAACAGTGTATGATCAGCCACGTGATCAGTGCATGATATCCAAGTGATCAGTGCATGATCATCACGTGATCAGTGTATGATCAGCCACGTGAACAGTGCATGCTCAGTCACGTGATCTGGGCCTGCTGAGCTGCGTGATTACTGTCTGCTCATCTGCTTGACAATTGCCAGCTGAGCTGCACGATTCCTGCCTGTCATCTGCTTGACAATTGCCAGCTGTGCTGCGTAATTCCTGCCTGCTCAGCTGCTTGATTATTGCCAGCTGAGCAGCATGATTCCTCACAGCTGAGTTCCATGTTTATTGCCTGCTGACTGTTTGATTCGTGCCTACTCAGCTCTTTGTTTATTGCCTCCAGAGGCACATGATCAGTGCATGATAGCAAACATGATCAGCGCATGATCAGTCACATGATCAGCGCCATTAAGTCACGTGATCACTACATGATAGTCATGTGATCAGTCCATGCTCAGTCACGGTATCAGTGCATGATCAGCCACGTGATCAGTGCATGATCAGTCATGTGATAGTGTGTGATCAGCCACGTGATCAGTGCATGATATCCACGTGATCAGTGCATGATCAGCCACGTGATCAGTGCATGATAGCCACGTGATCAGTGCATGATCAGTCACGTGATCATGTGTGATCAGCCACGTGATCAGTGCATGATCAGCCACGTGATCAGTGCATGATCAATTACGTGATCAGTGCATGATCAGTCACGTGACCAGTACATGGTAGCTACGTGATCGTGCATGATCAGCCACGTGATCAGTGCATGATAGCCACGTGATCAGTGCATGATCAGTCACGTGATCAGTGCATGATCAGTCACGTGATCAGTGCATGATCAGCCACGTGATCAGTGCATGATCAGTCACGTGATCAGTGCATGATAGCCACGTGATCAGTGCATGACAGCCACGTGATCAGTGCATGATAGCCACGTGATCAGTGCATGAGTTACGTGATCAGTGTATGATCAGCCACGTGATCAGTGCATGAGTGCCACGTGATCAGTGCATGATAGTCACGTGATCAGTGTGTGATCAGCCACGTGATCAGTGCATGATCAGCCACGTGATCAGTGCATGATAGCCACGTGATCAGTGCATGATCAGTCACGTGATCAGTGCATGATCAGCCACGTGATCAGTGCATGATCAGTCACGTGATCAGTGCATGATCAGCCACGTGATCAGTGCATGATAGCCACGTGATCAGTGCATGATCATCACGTGATCAGTGCATGATCAGTCACGTGATCAGTGCATGATCAGTCACGTGATCAGTGCATGATCAGCCACGTGATCAGTGCATGATCAGCCACGTGATCAGTGCATGATCAGTTACGTGATCAGTGCATGATCAGTCACGTGATCAGTGCATGATCATTCACGTGATCAGTGCATGATAGCTACGTGATCAGTGCATGATCAGCCACGTGATAGTGCATGATAGCCACGTGATCAGTGCATGATCAGTCACGTGATCAGTGCATGATCAGTCACGTGAGCAGTGCATGATAGCCACGTGATCAGTGCATGATCAGCCACGTGATCAGTGCATGATCAGCCACGTGATCAGTGCATGATCAGCCACGTGATCAGTGCATGATCAGTCACGTGATCAGTGCATGATCAGCCACGTGATCAGTGCATGCTCAGTCACGTGATCTGGGCCTGCTGAGCTGCGTGATTACTGTCTGCTCATCTGCTTGACGATTGCCAGCTGAGCTGCACGATTCCTGCCTGTCATCTGCTTGACAATTGCCAGCTGTGCTGCGTAATTCCTGCCTGCTCAGCTGCTTGATTATTGCCAGCTGAGCAGCATGATTCCTCACACCTGAGTTCCATGATTATTGCCTGCTGACTGTTTGATTCGTGCCTACTCAGCTCTTTGTTTATTGCCTCCAGAGGCACATGATCAGTGTATGATAGCAAACATGATCAGCGCATGATCAGTCACATGATCAGCGCCATTAAGTCACGTGATCACTACATGATAGTCATGTGATCAGTCCATGCTCAGTCACGGTATCAGTGCATGATCAGCCACGTGATCAGTGCATGATCTGTCACAAGATTAGTGTATGATCATCCACGTGATCAGTGCATGGGCAGTCATGTGATCAGTGCATGATATAGACGTGATCAGTGCATGATCAGTCTCGTGATCAGTGCATGATAGCCACGTGATCAGTGCATGATCAGTCACCTGATGGGTGTATGATCATTCACGTGACCTGTACATGGTAGCTACATGATCATTGCATGATCAGCCACGTGAGTAGTGCATGATAGCCACGTGATCACTGCATGATCAGTCACGTGATCAGTGCATGATCAGTCATGTGACCAGTACATGGTAGCTGCGTGATCATGGCATGATCAGCCACGTGAGCAGTGCATGATAGCCACGTGATCAGTGCATGATCAGACACGTGATCAGTGCATGATCAGTCACGTGATCAGTGCATGATCAGCCACGTGATCAGTGCATGACCAGGCACGTGATCAGTGTATGTCAGCCACGTGATCAGTGCATGATAGCCACGTGATCAGTGCATGATCAGTCACGTGATCAGTGCATGATCAGTCATGTGATCAGTGTATGATCAGCCACGTGATCAGTGCATGATCAGCCACATGATCAGTGCATGTCAATTACGTGATCAGTGCATGATCAGTCACGTGACCAGTACATGGTAGCTACGTGATCAGTGCATGATCAGCCACGTGATCAGTGCATGATAGCCACGTGATCAGTGCATGATAGCCACGTGATCAGTGCATGATCAGTCACGTGATACATGTGCGATCAGCCACGTGATCAGTGCATGATGAGCCACGTGATCAGTGCATGATCAATTACGTGATCAGTGCATGATCAGTCACGTGACCAGTACAATGTTGCTACGTGATCGTTGCATGATCAGCCACGTGAGCAGAGCATGATAGCCACGTGTTCAGTGCATGATCAGTCACGTGATCAGTACATGATCAGTCACGTGAACAGTGCATGATCATTTACGTGATCTGTGCATGATCAGTCACGTGACCAGTATATGGTTGCTACGTGATCATTCCATGACGAGCCACGTGAGCAGTGCATGATAGCCACGTGATGTGTGCATGAGTTACGTGAGCAGAGTATGATCAGCCACGTGATCAGTGCATGAGTGCCACGTGATCAGTGCATGTTATGTCACGTGACAGGTGTGTGATCAGCCACGTGAACATTGCATGTTCAGCCACGTGATCAGTGCATGATAGCCACGTGATCAGTGCATGATCAGTTACGTGAGCAGTGTATGATCAGCCACGTGATCAGTGCATGGTCAGACACGTGAACAGTGTATGATCAGCCACGTGATCAGTGCATGATATCCAAGTGATCAGTGCATGATCATCACGTGATCAGTGTATGATCAGCCACGTGAACAGTGCATGCTCAGTCACGTGATCTGGGCCTGCTGAGCTGCGTGATTACTGTCTGCTCATCTGCTTGACAATTGCCAGCTGAGCTGCACGATTCCTGCCTGTCATCTGCTTGACAATTGCCAGCTGTGCTGCGTAATTCCTGCCTGCTCAGCTGCTTGATTATTGCCAGCTGAGCAGCATGATTCCTCACAGCTGAGTTCCATGATTATTGCCTGCTGACTGTTTGATTCGTGCCTACTCAGCTCTTTGTTTTTTGCCTCCAGAGGCACATGATCAGTGTATGATAGCAAACATGATCAGCGCATGATCAGTCACATGATCAGCGCCATTAAGTCACGTGATCACTACATGATAGTCATGTGATCAGTCCATGCTCAGTCACGGTATCAGTGCATGATCAGCCACGTGATCAGTGCATGATCAGTCACGTGATCAGTGCATGATCAGCCACGTGATCAGTGCATGATCAGCCACGTGATCAGTGCATGATCAATTACGTGATCAGTGCATGATCAGTCACCTGATGGGTGTATGATCATTCACGTGACCTGTACATGGTAGCTACATGATCATTGCATGATCAGCCACGTGAGTAGTGCATGATAGCCACGTGATCAGTGCATGATCAGCCACGTGATCAGTGCATGATCAGTCACGTGATCAGTGCATGATCAGTCACGTGATCAGTGCATGATCAGCCACGTGATCAGTGCATGATCAGTCACGTGATCAGTGCATGATATAGACGTGATCAGTGCATGATCAGTCACGTGATCAGTGCATGATAGCCACGTGATCAGTGCATGATCAGTCACGTGATCAGTGCATGATCAGTCACGTGACCAGTACATGTAGCTACGTGATCAGTGCATGATCAGCCACGTGATCAGTGCATGATAGCCACGTGATCAGTGCATGATCAGTCACGTGATCAGTGCATGATCAGTCACGTGACCAGTGCATGATAGCTACGTGATCATGCATGATCAGCCACGTGATCAGTGCATGATAGCCACGTGATCAGTGCATGATCAGCCACGTGATCAGTGCATGATCAGTCACGTGATCAGTGCATGATCAGCCACGTGATCAGTGCATGATCAGCCACGTGATCAGTGCATGATCAGCCACGTGATCAGTGCATGATCAGCCACGTGATCAGTGCATGATCAGCCACGTGATCAGTGCATGATAGCCACGTGATCAGTGCATGATCAGTTACGTGAGCAGTGTATGATCAGCCACGTGATCAGTGCATGGTCAGACACGTGAACAGTGTATGATCAGCCACGTGATCAGTGCATGATATCCAAGTGATCAGTGCATGATCAATCACGTGATCAGTGTATGATCAGCCACGTGAACAGTGCATGCTCAGTCACGTGATCAGGGCCTGCTGAGCTGCGTGATTACTGTCTGCTCATCTGCTTGACAATTGCCAGCTGAGCTGCACGATTCCTGCCTGTCATCTGCTTGACAATTGCCAGCTGTGCTGCGTAATTCCTGCCTGCTCAGCTGCTTGATTATTGCCAGCTGAGCAGCATGATTCCTCACACCTGAGTTCCATGATTATTGCCTGCTGACTGTTTGATTCGTGCCTACTCAGCTCTTTGTTTATTGCCTCCAGAGGCACATGATCAGTGTATGATAGCAAACATGATCAGCGCATGATCAGTCACATGATCAGCGCCATTAAGTCACGTGATCACTACATGATAGTCATGTGATCAGTCCATGCTCAGTCACGGTATCAGTGCATGATCAGCCACGTGATCAGTGCATGATCTGTCACAAGATTAGTGTATGATCATCCACGTGATCAGTGCATGGGCAGTCATGTGATCAGTGCATGATATAGACGTGATCAGTGCATGATCAGTCTCGTGATCAGTGCATGATAGCCACGTGATCAGTGCATGATCAGTCACCTGATGGGTGTATGATCATTCACGTGACCTGTACATGGTAGCTACATGATCATTGCATGATCAGCCACGTGAGTAGTGCATGATAGCCACGTGATCAGTGCATGATCAGTCACGTGATCAGTGCATGATCAGTCACGTGACCAGTGCATGGTAGCTACGTGATCATTGCATGATCAGCCACGTGATCAGTGCATGATAGCCACGTGATCAGTGCATGATCAGCCACGTGATCAGTGCATGATCAGTCACGTGATCAGTGTGTGATCAGCCACGTGATCAGTGCATGATATCCACGTGATCAGTGCATGATAGCCACGTGATCAGTGCATGATCAGTCACGTGATCAGTGCATGATCAGTCACGTGATCGTGTGTGATCAGCCACGTGATCAGTGCATGATCAGCCACGTGATCAGTGCATGATCAATTACGTGATCAGTGCATGATCAGTCACGTGACCAGTACATGGTAGCTACGTGATCATTGCATGATCAGCCACGTGATCAGTGCATGATAGCCACGTGATCAGTGCATGATAGCCACGTGATCAGTGCATGATCAGTCACGTGATACATGTGTGATCAGCCACGTGATCAGTGCATGATCAGCCACGTGATCAGTGCATGATCAGCCACGTGATCAGTGCATGATCAGTCACGTGATCAGTGCATGATCAGCCACGTGATCAGTGCATGATCAGTCACGTGATCAGTGCATGATCAGCCACGTGATCAGTGCATGATAGCCACGTGATCAGTGCATGATCAGTCACGTGATCAGTGCATGATCAGTCACGTGATCAGTGCATGATCAGCCACGTGATCAGTGCATGATCAGCCACGTGATCAGTGCATGATCAGCCACGTGATCAGTGCATGATCAGCCACGTGATCAGTGCATGATCAGTCACGTGATCAGTACATGATCAGTCACGTGAACAGTGCATGATCATTTACGTGATCTGTGCATGATCAGTCACGTGACCAGTATATGGTAGCTACGTGATCATTCCATGACGAGCCACGTGAGCAGTGCATGATAGCCACGTGATGTGTGCATGATGAGTTACGTGAGCAGAGTATGATCAGCCACGTGATCAGTGCATGAGTGCCACGTGATCAGTGCATGATATGTCACGTGACAGGTGTGTGATCAGCCACGTGAACAGTGCATGTTCAGCCACGTGATCAGTGCATGATAGCCACGTGATCAGTGCATGATCAGTTACGTGAGCAGTGTATGATCAGCCACGTGATCAGTACATGGTCAGCCACGTGAACAGTGTATGATCAGCCCCGTGATAAGTGCATGATATCCAAGTGATCAGTGCATGATCAATCACGTGATCAGTGTTTGATCAGCCACGTGAACAGTGCATGCTCAGTCACGTGATCAGGGCCTGCTGAGCTGCGTGATTACTGTCTGCTCATCTGCTTGACAATTGCCAGCTGAGCTGCACGATTCCTGCCTGTCATCTGCTTGACAATTGCCAGCTGTGCTGCGTAATTCCTGCCTGCTCAGCTGCTTGATTATTGCCAGCTGAGCAGCATGATTCCTCACAGCTGAGTTCCATGATTATTGCCTGCTGACTGTTTGATTCGTGGCTACTCAGCTCTTTGTTTATTGCCTCCAGAGGCACATGATCAGTGTATGATAGCAAACATGATCAGCGCATGACCAGTCACATGATCAGCGCCATTAAGTCACGTGATCACTACATGATAGTCATGTGATCAGTCCATGCTCAGTCACGGTATCAGTGCATGATCAGCCACGTGATCAGTGCATGATCTGTCACAAGATTAGGGTATGATCATCCACGTGATCAGTGCACGGGCAGTCATGTGATCAGTGCATGATATAGACGTGAACAGTGCATGATCAGTCTCGTGATCAGTGCATGATAGCCACGTGATCAGTGCATGATCAGTCACCTGATGGGTGTATGATCATTCACGTGACCTGTACATGGTAGCTACATGATCATTGCATGATCAGCCACGTGAGTAGTTCATGATAGCCACGTGATCACTGCAAGATCAGTCACGTGATCAGTGCATGATCAGTCATGTGACCAGTACATGGTAGCTGCGTGATCATGGCATGATCAGCCACGTGAGCAGTGCATGATAGCCACGTGATCAGTGCATGATCAGACACGAGATCAGTGCATGATCAGTCACGTGATCAGTGCATGATCAGCCACGTGATCAGTGCATGACCAGGCACGTGATCAGTGTATGTCCAGCCAAGTGATCAGTGCATGATAGCCACGTGATCATTGCATGATCAGTCACGTGATCAGTGCATGATCAGTTATGTGATCAGTGTATGATCAGCCACGTGATCAGTGCATGATCAGCCACATGATCAGTGCATGATCAATTACGTGATCAGTGCATGATCAGTCACGTGACCAGTACATGGTAGCTACGTGATCATTGCCTGATCAGCCACATGATCAGTG
Source organism: Bos javanicus (assembly GCF_032452875.1). Classification (NCBI taxonomy): domain Eukaryota; kingdom Metazoa; phylum Chordata; class Mammalia; order Artiodactyla; family Bovidae; genus Bos; species Bos javanicus. Next base: position 138,889 of record NW_026894024.1, on the reverse strand, counting down.
CATGATAGCCACGTGATCAGTGCATGAACACTCACGTGATCAGTGCATGATCAGTCATGTGATACGTGTGTGATCAGCCACGTGATCAGTGCATGATATCCACGTGATCAGTGCATGACAGCCACGTGATCAGTGCATGAGAGCCACGTGATCAGTGCATGATCACTCACGTGATACATGTGTGATCAGCCACGTGATCAGTGCATGATGAGCCACGTGATCTGTGCAGGATCAATTACGTGATCAGTGCATGATCAGTCACGTGACCACTACATGGTTGCTACGTGATCGTTGCATGATCAGCCACGTGAGCAGAGCATGATAGCCACGTGGTCAGTGCATGATCAGTCACGTGATCAGTACATGATCAGTCACGTGAACAGTGCATGATCATTTACGTGATCTTTGCATGATCAGTCACGTTACCAGTATATGGTTGCTACGTGCTCATTCCATGACGAGCCACGTGAGCAGTGCATGATAGCCACGTGATGTGTGCATGAGTTACGTGAGCAGAGTATGATCAGCCACGTGATCAGTGCATGAGTGCCACGGGATCAGTGCATGATATGTCACGTGACAGGTGTGTGATCAGCCACGTGAACATTGCATGTTCAGCCACGTGATCAGTGCATGATAGCCACGTGATCAGTGCATGATCAGTTACGTGAGCAGTGTATGATCAGCCAGGTGATCAGTGCATGGTCAGACACGTGAACAGTGTATGATCAGCCACGTGATCAGTGCATGATATCCAAGTGATCAGTGCATGATCATCAGGTGATCAGTGTATGATCAGCCACGTGAACAGTGCATGCTCAGTCACGTGATCTGGGCCTGCTGAGCTGCGTGATTACTGTCTGCTCATCTGCTTGACAATTGCCAGCTGAGCTGCACGATTCCTGCCTGTCATCTGCTTGACAATTGCCAGCTGTGCTGCGTAATTCCTGCCTGCTCAGCTGCTTGATTATTGCCAGCTGAGCAGCATGATTCCTCACACCTGAGTTCCATGATTATTGCCTGCTGACTGTTTGATTCGTGCCTACTCAGCTCTTTGTTTATTGCCTTCAGAGGCACATGATCAGTGTATGATAGCAAACATGATCAGCGCATGACCAGTCACATGATCATCGCCATTAAGTCACGTGATCACTACATGATATTCATGTGATCAGTCCATGCTCAGACACGGTATCAGTGCATGATCAGCCACGTGATCAGTGTATGACCAGCCAAGTGATCAGTGCATGATAGCCACGTGATCAGTGCATGATCAGTCACGTGATCAGTGCATGATCAGTCACGTGATCAGTGGATGATCAGCCACGTGATCAGTGCATGATCAGCCAAATTATCAGTGCATGATCAATTACGTGATCAGTGCATGATCAGCCACGTGATCAGTGCATGATCAGTCACGTGATCAGTACATGATCAGGCACGTGAACAGTGCATGATCATTTACGTGATCTGTGCATGATCAGTCACGGGACCAGTATATGGTAGCTACATGATCATTCCGTGACGAGCCACGTGAGCAGTACATGAGAGAAACTTGATGTGTCCATGATGAGTTATGTGAGCAGAGTATGATCAGCCACGTGATCAGTGCATGAGTGCCACGTGATCAGTGCATGATATGTCACGTGACAGGTGTGTGATCAGCCACGTGAACAGTGCATGTTCAGCCACGTATTCAGTGCATGATAGCCACGTGATTAGTGCATGATCAGTTACGTGAGCAGTGTATGATCAGCCACGTGATCAGTGCATGGTCAGACACGTGAACAGTGTATGATCAGCCACGTGATCAGTGCACGATATCCAAGTGATCAGTGCATCATCAATCACGTGATCAGTGTTTTATCAGCCACATGAACAGTGCATGCTCAGTCACGTTATCAGGGCCTGCTGAGCTGCGTGATTACTGTCTACTCATCTGCTTGACAATTACCAGCTGAGCTGCACGATTCCTGCCTGTCATCTGCTTGACAATTGCCAGCTGTGCTGTGTAATTCCTGCCTGCTCAGCTGCTTGATTATTGCCAGCTGATCCGCATGATTCCTCACACCTGAGTTCCATGATTATTGCGTGCTGACTGTTTGATTCGTGCCTACTCAGCTCTTTGTTTATTGCCTCCAGAGGCACATGATCAGTGTATGATAGCAAACATGATCAGCGCATGACCAGTCACATGATCAGCGCCATTAAGTCATGTGATCACTACATTATAGTCATGTGATCAGTCCATGCTCAGTCACGGTATCAGTGCATGATCAGCCACGTGATCAGTGCATGATCTGTCACAAGATTAGGGTATGATCATCCACGTGATCAGTGCACGGGCAGTCATGTGATCAGTGCATGATATAGACGTGAACAGTGCATGATCAGTCTCGTGATCAGTGCATGATAGCCACGTGATCAGTGCATGATCAGTCACCTGATGGGTGTATGATCATTCACGTGACCTGTACATGGTAGCTACATGATCATTGCATGATCAGCCACGTGAGTAGTGCATGATAGCCACGTGATCACTGCCTGATCAGTCACGTGATCAGTGCACGATCAGTCACGTGACCAATGCATGGTAGCTACGTGATCATGGCATGATGAGCCACGTGAGCAGTGCATGATAGCCACGTGATCAGTGCATGATAGCCACGAGATCAGTACATGATCAGTCACGTGATACGTGCATGATCAGCCACGTGATCAGTGCATGTTATCCACGTGATCAGTGCATGATAGCCACGTGATCACTGCATGATCATTCACGTGATCAGTGCATGATCAGTTATGTGATCGATGTATGATCAGCCACGTGATCAGTGCGTGATCAGCCACATGATCAGTGCATGATCAATTACGTGATCAGTGCATGATCAGTCACGTTACCAGTACATGGTAGCTACGTGATCATTGCGTGATCAGCCACATTATCAGTGCATGATAGCCACATGATCTGTGCATGATAGCCACGTGATCAGTGCATGATCAGTCATGTGATACGTGTGTGATCAGCCACGTGATCAGTGCATGATGATCCACGTGATCAGTGCATGATCAGCCACGTGATCAGTACATGATGAGCCACGTGATCAGTGCAGGATCAGATACGTGATCAGTGCATGATCTGTCACAAGATTAGTGTATGATCATCCACGTGATCAGTGCACGGTAGTCATGTGATCAGTGCATGATAAGGCACGTGAACAGTGCATGATCATTCTCGTGATCAGTGCATGATCAGCCACGTGATCAGTGCATGATCAGTCACCTGATGGGTGTATGATCATTCACGTGACCTGTACATGATCAACTACATGATCATTGCATGATCAGCCACGTGAGTAGTGCATGATCACCCACGTGATCACTGCATGATTAGTCACGTGATCTGTGCATGAACAGTCATGTGACCAGTACATGGTAGCTACGTGATCATGGCGTGATCAGCCACGTGAGCAGTACATGATAGCCACGTGATCAGTCCATGATGAGACACGAGAGCAGAGTATGATCAGTCACGTGATCAGTGCATGAGTGCCACGTGATCAGTGCATGACCAGGCAAGTGATCAGGTGTGTGATCAACCAAGTGAACAGTGCATGATCAGCCACGTAATCAGTGCATGATAGTCACGTGATCAGTGCATGATCAGTTACGTGATCAGTGCATGATCAGCCACGTGACCAGTACATGGTCAGCCACGTGATCAGTGTATAATCAGCCCCGTGATCAGTGCATGATAGCCACGTGATCAGTGCATGGTCAATCACGTGATCAGTGTTTGATCAGCCACGTGAACAGTGCATGCTCAGTCACGTGACCAGGGCCTGCTGAGCTGCGTGATTACTGTCTGCTCATCTGCTTGACAATTGCCAGCTGATCTGCACGATTCCTGCCTGTCATCTGCTTGACAATTGCCAGCTGTGCTGCGTAATTCCTGCCTGCTCAGCTGCTTGATTATTGCCAGCTGAGCAGCATGATTCCTCACAGCTGAGTTCCATGATTATTGCCTGCTGACTGTATGATTCGTGCCTACTCAGCTCTTTGTTTATTGCCTCCAGAGGCACATGATCAGTGTATGATAGCAAACATGATCAGCGCATGATCAGTCACATGATCAGAGCCATTAAGTCACGTGATCACTACATGATAGTCATGTGATCAGTCCATGCTCAGTCACGGTATCAGTGCATGATCAGCCACGTGATCAGTGCATGATCTGTCACAAGATTAGGGTATGATCATCCACGTGATCAGTGCACGGGCAGTCATGTGATCAGTGCATGATATAGACGTGAACAGTGCATGATCAGTCACGTGATCAGTGCATGATAGCCACGTGATCAGTGCATGATCAGTCACGTGATCAGTGCATGATCAGTCACGTGATCAGTGCATGATCAGCCACGTGATCAGTGCATGATCAGCCAAATGATAAGTGCATGATCAATTACGTGATCAGTGCATGATCAGCCACGTGATCAGTGCATGATCAGTCACGTGATCAGTACATGATCAGGCACGTGAACAGTGCATGATCATTTACGTTATCTGTGCATGATCAGTCACGTGACCAGTATATGATAGCTACATAATCATTACGTGACGAGCCACGTGAGCAGTACATGATAGAAACTTGATGTGTCCATGATGAGTTATGTGAGCAGAGTATGATCAGCCACGTGATCAGTGCATGAGTGCCACGTGATCAGTGCATGATATGTCACGTGACAGGTGTGTGATCAACCACGTGAACAGTGCATGTTCAGCCACGTATTCAGTGCATGATAGCCACGTGATCAGTGCATGATCAGTTACGTAAGCAGTGTATGATCAGCCACGTGTTCAGTGCATGGTCAGACACGTGAACAGTGTATGATCAGCCCCGTGATCAGTGCATGATATCCAAGTGATCAGTGCATGATCAATCACGTGATCAGTGTTTGATCAGCCACGTGAACAGTGCATGCTCAGTCACGTGATCAGGGCCTGCTGAGCTGCGTGATTACTGTCTGCTCATCTGCTTGACAATTGCCAGCTGTGCTGCGTAATTCCAGCCTGCTCATCTGCTTGATTATTGCCAGCTGAGCAGCATGATTCCTCACAGCTGAGTTCCATGATTATTGCTTGCTGACTGTTTGATTCGTGCCTACTCAGCTCTTTGTTTATTGTCTCCAGAGGCACATGATCAGTGTATGATAGCAAACATGATCAGCACATGATCAGTCACATGATCAGCGCCATGAAGTCACGTGATCACTACATGATAGTCATGTGATCAGTCCATGCTCAGTCACGGTATCAGTGCATGATCAGCCACGTGATCAGTGTATGACCAGCCAAGTGATCAGTGCATGATAGCCACGTGATCAGTGCATGATCAGTCACGTGATCAGTGCATGATCAGTCACGTGATCAGTGGATGATCAGCCACGTGATAAGTGCATGATCAGCCACATTATCAGTGCATGATCAATTACGTGATCAGTGCATTATCAGTCACCTGATGGGTGTATGATCATTCACGTGACCTGTACATGGTAGCTACATGATCATTGCATGATCAGCCACGTGAGTAGTGCATGATAGCCACGTGATCACTGCATGATCAGTCACGTGATCAGTGCATGATCAGTCATGTGACCAGTACATGGTAGCTGCGTGATCATTGCGTGATCAGCCACATGATCAGTGCATGATAGCCACATGATCTGTGCATGAGAGCCACGTGATCAGTGCATGATCAGTCACGTGATACATGTGTGATCAGCCACGTGATCAGTGCATGATGAGCCACGTGATCACTTCATGATTATTCACGTGATCTGTACATGATCAGTCACGTGAACAGTGCATGATCAGACATGTGATCAGTGTATGACCAGTCATGTGATCAGTGTATGACCAGCCAAGTGATCAGTGCATGATAGCCACGTGATCAGTGCATGATCAGTCACGTGATCAGTGCATGATCAGTCACCTGATCAGTGTATGATCAGCCACGTGATCAGTGCATGATCAGCCAAATGATAAGTGCATGATCAATTACGTGATCAGTGCATGATCAACCACATGATCAGTGCATGATCAGTCACGTGATCAGTACATGATCAGGCACGTGAACAGTGCATGATCATTTACGTGATCTGTGCATGATCAGTCACGTGACCAGTATATGGTAGCTACATGATCATTCCGTGACGAGCCACGTGAGCAGTACATGATAGAAACTTGATGTGTCCATGATGAGTTACGTGAGCAGAGTATGATCAGCCACGTGATCAGTGCATGAGTGCCACGTGATCAGTGCATGATATGTCACGTGACAGGTGTGTGATCAACCACGTGAACAGTGCATGTTCAGCCACGTATTCAGTGCATGATAGCCACGTGATCAGTGCATGATCAGTTACGTGAGCAGTGTATGATCAGCCACGTGATCAGTACATGGTCAGCCACGTGAACAGTGTATGATCAGCCCCGTGATAAGTGCATGATATCCAAGTGATCAGTGCATGATCAATCACGTGATCAGTGTTTGATCAGCCACGTGAACAGTGCATGCTCAGTCACGTGATCAGGGCCTGCTGAGCTGCGTGATTACTGTCTGCTCATCTGCTTGACAATTGCCAGCTGATCTGCACGATTCCTGCCTGTCATCTGCTTGACAATTGCCAGCTGTGCTGCGTAATTCCTGCCTGCTCAGCTGCTTGATTATTGCCAGCTGAGCAGCATGATTCCTCACAGCTGAGTTCCATGACTATTGCCTGCTGACTGTATGATTCGTGCCTACTCAGCTCTTTGTTTATTGCCTCCAGAGGCACATGATCAGTGTATGATAGCAAACATGATCAGCGCATGATCAGTCACATGATCAGAGCCATTAAGTCACGTGATCACTACATGATAGTCATGTGATCAGTCCATGCTCAGTCACGGTATCAGTGCATGATCAGCCACGTGATCAGAGCATGATCTGTCACAAGATTAGGGTATGATCATCCACGTGATCAGTGCACGGGCAGTCATGTGATCAGTGCATGATATAGACGTGAACAGTGCATGATCAGTCTCGTGATCAGTGCATGATAGCCACGTGATCAGTGCATGATCAGTCACGTGATCAGTGCATGATCAGTCACGTGATCAGTGCATGATCAGCCACGTGATCAGTGCATGATCAGCCAAATGATAAGTGCATGATCAATTACGTGATCAGTGCATGATCAGCCACGTGATCAGTGCATGATCAGTCACGTGATCAGTACATGATCAGGCACGTGAACAGTGCATGATCATTTACGTTATCTGTGCATGATCAGTCACGTGACCAGTATATGATAGCTACATAATCATTACGTGACGAGCCACGTGAGCAGTACATGATAGAAACTTGATGTGTCCATGATGAGTTATGTGAGCAGAGTATGATCAGCCACGTGATCAGTGCATGAGTGCCACGTGATCAGTGCATGATATGTCACGTGACAGGTGTGTGATCAACCACGTGAACAGTGCATGTTCAGCCACGTATTCAGTGCATGATAGCCACGTGATCAGTGCATGATCAGTTACGTAAGCAGTGTATGATCAGCCACGTGTTCAGTGCATGGTCAGACACGTGAACAGTGTATGATCAGCCCCGTGATCAGTGCATGATATCCAAGTGATCAGTGCATGATCAATCACGTGATCAGTGTTTGATCAGCCACGTGAACAGTGCATGCTCAGTCACGTGATCAGGGCCTGCTGAGCTGCGTGATTACTGTCTGCTCATCTGCTTGACAATTGCCAGCTGTGCTGCGTAATTCCAGCCTGCTCATCTGCTTGATTATTGCCAGCTGAGCAGCATGATTCCTCACAGCTGAGTTCCATGATTATTGCTTGCTGACTGTTTGATTCGTGCCTACTCAGCTCTTTGTTTATTGTCTCCAGAGGCACATGATCAGTGTATGATAGCAAACATGATCAGCACATGATCAGTCACATGATCAGCGCCAGGAAGTCACGTGATCACTACATGATAGTCATGTGATCAGTCCATGCTCAGTCACGGTATCAGTGCATGATCAGCCACGTGATCAGTGTATGACCAGCCAAGTGATCAGTGCATGATAGCCACGTGATCAGTGCATGATCAGTCACGTGATCAGTGCATGATCAGTCACGTGATCAGTGGATGATCAGCCACGTGATAAGTGCATGATCAGCCACATTATCAGTGCATGATCAATTACGTGATCAGTGCATTATCAGTCACCTGATGGGTGTATGATCATTCACGTGACCTGTACATGGTAGCTACATGATCATTGCATGATCAGCCACGTGAGTAGTGCATGATAGCCACGTGATCACTGCATGATCAGTCACGTGATCAGTGCATGATCAGTCATGTGACCAGTACATGGTAGCTGCGTGATCATCGCATGATCAGCCACGTGAGCAGTGCATGATAGCCACGTGATCAGTACATGATCAGACACGAGATCAGTGCATGATCAGTCACGTGAGCAGTGCATCATCAGCCACGTGATCAGTGCATGCTCAGTCACGTGATCTGGGCCTGCTGAGCTGCGTGATTACTGTCTGCTCATCTGCTTGACAATTGCCAGCTGAGCTGCACGATTCCTGCCTGTCATCTGCTTGACAATTGCCAGCTGTGCTGCGTAATTCCTGCCTGCTCAGCTGCTTGATTATTGCCAGCTGAGCAGCATGATTCCTCACAGCTGAGTTCCATGATTATTGCCTGCTGACTGTTTGATTCGTGCCTACTCAGCTCTTTGTTTATTGCCTCCGGAGGCACATGATCAGTGTATGATAGCAAACATGATCAGCACATGATCAGTCACATGATCAGCGCCATTAAGTCACGTGATCACTACATGATAGTCATGTGATCAGTCCATGCTCAGTCACGGTATCAGTGCATGATCAGCCACGTGATCAGTGCATGATCTGTCACAAGATTAGTGTATGATCATCCACGTGATCAGTGCATGGGCAGTCATGTGATCAGTGCATGATATAGACGTGAACAGTGCATGATCAGTCTCGTGATCAGTGCATGATAGCCACGTGATCAGTGCATGATCAGTCACCTGATGGGTGTATGATCATTCACGTGACCTGTACATGGTAGCTACATGATCATTGCATGATCAGCCACGTGAGTAGTTCATGATAGCCACGTGATCACTGCATGATCAGTCACGTGATCAGTGCATGATCAGTCATGTGACCAGTACATGGTAGCTACGTGATCATTGCCTGATCAGCCACATGATCAGTGCATGATAGCCACGTGATCAGTGCATGATAGCCACGTGATCAGTGCATGATCAGACACGAGATCAGTGCATGATCAGTCACGTGATCAGTGCATGATCAGCCACGTGATCAGTGCATGACCAGGCCGTGATCAGTGTATGTCCAGCCAAGTGGTCAGTGCATGATAGCCACGTGATCAGTGCATGACCAGGCACGTGATCAGTGTATGTCCAGCCAAGTGATCAGTGCATGATCAGCCACGTGATCAGTGCATGATCAGCCACATGATCAGTGCATGATCAATTACGTGATCAGTGCATGATCAGTCACGTGACCAGTACATGGTAGCTACATGATCATGGCCTGATCAGCCACATGATCAGTGCATTTTAGCCACGTGATCAGTGCATGATAGCCAGGTGATCAGTGCATGATCAGTCACGTGATCAGTGCATGATCAGTTATGTGATCAGTGTATGATAAGCCACGTGATCAGTGCATGATCAGCCACATGATCAGTGCATGATCAATTACGTGATCAGTGCATGATCAGTCACGTGACCAGTACATGGTAGCTACGTGATCATGGCCTGATCAGCCACATGATCAGTGCATGATAGCCACGTGATCCGTGCATGATAGCCACGTGATCAGTGCATGATCAGACACGAGATCAGTGCATGATCAGTCACGTGATCAGTGCATGATCAGCCACGTGATCAGTGCATGATCAGTTATGTGATCAGTGTATGATCAGCCACGTGATCAGTGCATGATCAGCCAAATGATCAGTGCATGATCAATTACGTGATCAGTGCATGATCAGTCACGTGACCACTACATGGTAGCTACGTGATCATGGCCTGATCAGCCACATGATCAGTGCATGATAGCCACGTGATCAGTGCATGATAGCCACGTGATCAGTGCATGATCAGTCATGTGATACGTGTGTGATCAGCCACGTGATCAGTGCATGATATCCACGAGATCAGTGCATGACAGCCACGTGATCAGTGCATGAGAGCCACGTGATCAGTGCATGATCAGTCACGTGATACATGTGTGATCAGCCACGTGATCAGTGCATGATGAGCCACGTGATCAGTGCAGGATCAATTACGTGATCAGTGCATGATCAGTCACGTGACCACTACATGGTTGCTACGTGATCGTTGCATGATCAGCCACATGAGCAGAGCATGATAGCCACGTGGTCAGTGCATGATCAGTCACGTGATCAGTACATGATCAGTCACGTGAACAGTTCATGATCATTTACGGGAACTTTGCATGATCAGTCACGTTACCAGTATATGGTTGCTACATGATCATTCCATGACGAGCCACGTGATCAGTGCATGATAGCCACGTGATGTGTGCATGAGTTACGTGAGCAGAGTATGATCAGCCACGTGATCAGTGCATGAGTGCCACGTGATCAGTGCATGATATGTCACGTGACAGGTGTGTGATCAGCCACGTGAACATTGCATGTTCAGCCACGTGATCACTGCATGATAGCCACGTGATCAGTGCATGATCAGTTACGTGAGCAGTGTATGATCAGCCACGTGATCAGTGCATGGTCAGACACGTGAACAGTGTATGATCAGCCACGTGATCAGTGCATGATATCCAAGTGATTAGTGCATGATCATCAGGTGATCAGTGTATGATCAGCCACGTGAACAGTGCATGCTCAGTCACGTGATCTGGGCCTGCTGAGCTGCGTGATTACTGTCTGCTCATCTGCTTGACAATTGCCAGCTGAGCTGCGTAATTCCTGCCTGCTCAGCTGCTTGATTATTGCCAGCTGAGCAGCATGATTCCTCACACCTGAGTTCCATGATTATTGCCTGCTGACTGTTTGATTCGTGCCTACTCAGCTCTTTGTTTATTGCCTCCAGAGGCACATGATCAGTGTATGATAGCAAACATGATCAGCGCATGATCAGTCACATGATCAGCGCCATTAAGTCACGTGATCACTACATGATAGTCATGTGATCGGTCCATGCTCAGTCAAGGTATCAGTGCATGATCAGCCACGTGATCAGTGCATGATCTGTCACAAGATTAGTGTATGATCATCCACGTGATCAGTGCACGGGCAGTCATGTGATCAGTGCATGATATAGACGTGAACAGTGCATGAGCAGTCTCGTGATCAGTGCATGATAGCCACGTGATCAGTGCATGATCAGTCACCTGATGGGTGTATGATCATTCACGTGACCTGTACATGGTAGCTACATGATCATTGCATGATCAGCCACGTGAGTAGTTCATGATAGCCACGTGATCACTGCAAGATCAGTCACGTGATCAGTGCATGATCAGTCATGTGACCAGTACATGGTAGCTGCGTGATCATGGCATGATCAGCCACGTGATCAGTGCATGATAGCCACATGATCTGTGCATGAGAGCCACGTGATCAGTGCATGATCAGTCACGTGATACATGTGTGATCAGCCACGTGATCAGTGCATGATGAGCCACGTGATCAGTGCATGACAGCCACGTGATCAGTGCATGATAGCCACGTGATCAGTGCATGATCAGTCATGAGATACGTGTGTGATCAGCCACGTGATCAGTGCATGATATCCACGTGATCAGTGCATGACAGCCACGTGATCAGTGCATGAGAGCCAGGTGATCAGTGCATGATCAGTCACGTGATACATGTGTGATCAGCCACGTGATCAGTGCATGATGAGCCACGTGATCAGTGCAGGATCAATTACGTGATCAGTGCATGATCAGTCACGTGACCACTACATGGCTGCTACCTGATCGTTTCATGATCAGCCACGTGAGCAGAGCATGATAGCCACGTGAGCAGAGCATGATGAGCCACGTGATCACTTCATGATTATTCACGTGATCTGTACATGATCAGTCACGTGAACAGTGCATGATCAGTCATGTGATCAGTGTATGACCAGCCACGTGATCAGTGCATGATAGCCACGTGATCAGTGCATGATCAGTCACGTGATCAGTGCATGATCAGTCACGTGATCAGTGTATGATCAGCCACGTGATCAGTGCATGATCAGCCAAATGATAAGTGCATGATCAATTACGTGATCAGTGCATGATCAGCCACGTGATCAGTGCATGATCAGTCACGTGATCAGTACATGATCAGGCACGTGACCAGTATATGGTAGCTACATGATCATTCCGTGACGAGCCACGTGAGCAGTACATGATAGAAACTTGATGTGTCCATGATGAGTTACGTGAGCAGAGTATGATCAGCCACGTGATCAGTGCATGAGTGCCACGTGATCAGTGCATGATATGTCACGTGACAGGTGTGTGATCAACCACGTGAACAGTGCATGTTCAGCCACGTATTCAGTGCATGATAGCCACGTGATCAGTGCATGATCAGTTACGTGAGCAGTGTATGATCAGCCACGTGATCAGTGCATGGTCAGCCACGTGAACAGTGTATGATCAGCCACGTGATCAGTGCATGATATCCAAGTGATCAGTGCATGATCAATCACGTGATCAGTGTTTGATCAGCCACATGAACAGTGCATGCTCAGTCACGTGATCAGGGCCTGCTGAGCTGCGTGATTACTGTCTGCTCATCTGCTTGACAATTACCAGCTGAGCTGCACGATTCCTGCCTGTCATCTGCTTGACAATTGCCAGTTGTGCTGCGTAATTCCTGCCTGCTCAGCTGCTTGATTATTGCCAGCTGAGCAGCATGATTCCTCACACCTGAGTTCCATGATTATTGCCTGCTGACTGTTTGATTCGTGCCTACTCAGCTTTTTGTTTTTTGCCTCCAGAGGCACATGATCAGTGTATGATAGCAAACATGTTCAGCATATAATCAGTCACATGATCAGCGCCATTAAGTCACGTGATCACTACATGATAGTCATTTGATCAGTCCATGCTCAGTCACGGTATCAGTGCATGATCAGCCACGTGATCAGTGCATGATCAGTCACGTGATCAGTGCATGATCAGCCACGTGATCAGTGCATGATCAGCCACATTATCAGTGCATGATCAATTACGTGATCAGTGCATGATCAGTCACCTGATGGGTGTATGATCATTCACGAGACCTGTACATGGTAGCTACATGATCATTGCATGATCAGCCACGTGAGTAGTGCATGATAGCCTTGTGATCACTGCATGATCAGTCACGTGATCAGTGCATGATCAGTCATGTGAGCAGTACATGGTAGCTGCGTGATCATCGCATGATCAGCCACGTGAGCACTGCATGATAGCCACGTGATCAGTACATGATCAGACACGAGATCAGTGCATGATCAGTCACGTGATCAGTGCATCATCAGCCACGCGATCAGTGCATGCTCAGTCACGTGATCTGGGCCTGCTGAGCTGCGTGATTACTGTCTGCTCATCTGCTTGACGATTGACAGCTGTGCTGCATGATTCCTGCCTGTCATCTGCTTGACAATTGCCAGTTGTGCTGCGTAATTCCTGCCTACTCAGCTGCTTGATTATTGCCAGCTGAGCCGCATGATTCCTCACACCTGAGTTCCATGATTATTGCCTGCTGACTGTTTGATTCGTGCCTACTCAGCTCTTTGTTTATTGCCTCCAGAGGCACATGATCAGTGTATGATAGCAAACATGATCAGCGCATGACCAGTCACATGATCAGCGCCATTAAGTCACGTGATCACTACATGATAGTCATGTGATCAGTCCATGCTCAGTCACGGTATCAGTGCATGATCAGCCACGTGATCAGTGCATGATCTGTCACAAGATTAGTGTATGATCATCCACGTGATCAGTGCACGGGCAGTCATGTGATCAGTGCATGATATAGACGTGAACAGTGCATGATCAGTCTCGTGATCAGTGCATGATAGCCACGTGATCAGTGCATGATCAGTCACCTGATGGGTGTATGATAATTCACGTGACCTGTACATGGTAGCTACATGATCATTGCATGATCAGCCACGTGAGTAGTTCATGATAGCCACGTGATCACTGCAAGATCAGTCACGTGATCAGTGCATGATCAGTCATGTGACCATTACATGGTAGCTGCGTGATCATGGCATGATCAGCCACGTGAGCAGTGCATGATAGCCACGTGATCAGTGCATGATCAGACACGAGATCAGTGCATGATCAGTCACGTGATCAGTGCATGATCAGCCACGTTATCAGTGCATGACCAGGCACGTGATCAGTGTATGTCCAGCCAAGTGATCAGTGCATGATAGCCACGTGATCAGTGCATGATCAGTCACGTGATCAGTGCATGATCAGTTATGTGATCAGTGTATGATCAGCCACGTGATCAGTGCATGAGCAGCCACATGATCAGTGCATGATCAATTACGTGATCAGTGCATGATCAGTCATGTGATAAGTGTGTGATCAGCCACGTGATCAGTGCATGATATCCACGTGAAAAGTGCATGATCAGCCACGTGATCAGTGCATGAACAGTCACGTGATCAGTGCATGATCAGTCATGTGATACGTGTTTGATCAGCCACGTGATCAGTGCATGATATCCACGTGATCAGTGCATGACAGCCACGTGATCAGTGCATGATCAGTCACGTGATACATGTGTGATCAGCCACGTGATCAGTGCATGATGAGCCACGTGATCTGTGCAGGATCAATTATGTGATCAGTGCATGATCAGTCACGTGACCACTACATGGTTGCTATGTGATCGTTGCATGATCAGCCACGTGAGCAGAGCATGATAGCCACGTGGTCAGTGCATGATCAGTCACGTGATCAGTACATGATCAGTGACGTGAACAGTGCATGATCATTTACGTGATCTTTGCATGATCAGTCACGTTACCAGTATATGGTTGCTACGTGCTCATTCCATGACGAGCCACGTGAGCAGTGCATGATAGCCACGTGATGTGTGCATGAGTTACGTGAGCAGAGTATGATCAGCCACGTGATCAGTGCATGAGTGCCACGGGATCAGTGCATGATATGTCACGTGACAGGTGTGTGATCAGCCACGTGAACATTGCATGTTCAGCCACGTGATCAGTGCATGATAGCCACGTGATCAGTGCATGATCAGTTACGTGAGCAGTGTATGATCAGCCACGTGATCAGTGCATGGTCAGACACGTGAACAGTGTATGATCAGCCACGTGATCAGTGCATGATATCCAAGTGATCAGTGCATGATCATCACGTGATCAGTGTATGATCAGCCACGTGAACAGTGCATGCTCAGTCACGTGATCTGGGCCTGCTGAGCTGCGTGATTACTGTCTGCTCATCTGCTTGACAATTGCCAGCTGAGCTGCACGATTCCTGCCTGTCATCTGCTTGACAATTGCCAGCTGTGCTGCGTAATTCCTGCCTGCTCAGCTGCTTGATTATTGCCAGCTGAGCAGCATGATTCCTCACACCTGAGTTCCATGATTATTGCCTGCTGACTGTTTGATTCGTGCCTACTCAGCTCTTTGTTTATTGCCTCCAGAGGCACATGATCAGTGTATGTTAGCAAACATGATCAGCGCATGATCAGTCACATGATCAGCGCCATTAAGTCACGTGATCACTACATGATATTCATGGGATCAGTCCATGCTCAGTCACGGTATCAGTGCATGATCAGCCACGTGATCAGTGCATGATCTGTCACAAAATTAGTGTATGATCAGTCACGTGAACAGTGCACGTGCAGTCATGTGATCAGTGTATGACCAGCCAAGTGATCAGTGCATGATAGCCACGTGATCAGTGCATGATCAGTCATGTGATCAGTGCATGATCAGTCACGTGATCAGTGTATGATCAGCCACGTGATCAGTGCATGATCAGCCAAATAATAAGTGCATGATCAATTACGTGATCAGTGCATGATCAGCCACGTGATCAGTGCATGATCAGTCACGTGATCAGTACATGATCAGGCACGTGAACAGTGCATGATCATTTACGTGATCTGTGCATGATCAGTCACGTGACCAGTATATGGTAGCTACATGATCATTCCGTGACGAGCCACATGAGCAGTACATGATAGAAAGTTGATGTGTCCATGATGAGTTACGTGAGCAGAGTATGATCAGCCACGTGATCAGTGCATGATGCCACGGGATCAGTGCATGATATGTCACGTGACAGGTGTGTGATCAGCCACGTGAACAGTGCATGTTCAGCCACGTATTCAGTGCATGATAGCCACGTGATCAGTGCATGATCAGTTACGTGAGCATTGTATGATCAGCCACGTGATCAGTACATGGTCAGACACGTGAACAGTGTATGATCAGCCACGTGATCAGTGCATGATATCCAAGTGATCAGTGCATGATCATCACGTGATCAGTGCATGATCAGCCACGTGATCAGTGCAGGATCAATTACGTGATCAGTGCATGATCAGTCACGTGACCAGTACATGGTTGCTACGTGATCGTTGCATGATCAGCCACGTGAGCAGAGCATGATAGCCACGTGGTCAGTGCATGATCAGACACGAGATCAGTGCATGATCAGCCACGTGATCAGTGCATGATCAGCCACGTGATCAGTGCATGATCAGTCACGTGATCACTGTATGTCCAGCCAAGTGATCAGTGCATGATAGCCACGTGATCAGTGCATGATCAGTCACGTGATCAGTGCATGATCAGTTATGTGATCAGTGTATGATCAGCCACGTGATCAGTGCATGATCAGCCACATGATCAGTGCACGGTCAATTACGTGATCAGTGCATGATCAGTCACGTGACCAGTACATGGTAGCTACGTGATCATTGCCTGATCAGCCACATGATCAGTGCATGATAGCCACGTGATCAGTGCATGATAGCCACGTGATCAGTGCATGATCAGTCATGTGATACGTGTGTGATCAGCCACGTGATCAGTGCATGATATCCACGTGATCAGTGCATGACAGCCAGGTGATCAGTTCATGATCAGCCACGTGATCAGTGCATGATCAGTCACGTGATACATGTGTGATCAGCCACGTGATCAGTGCATGATGAGCCACGTGATCAGTGCAGGATCAATTACGTGATCAGTGCATGATCAGTCACGTGACCAGTACCTGGTAGCTACGTGAACATTGCCTGATCAGCCACATGATCAGTGCATGATGATCACGTGATCAGTGCATGATAGCCCCGTGATCAGTGCATGATCAGTCATGTGATACGTGTGTGATCAGCCACATGATCAGTGCATGATATCCACGTCATCAGTGCATGACAGCCACGTGATCAGTGCATGAGAGCCACGTGATCAGTGTATGATCAGCCACGTGATCAGTGCATGATCAGCCACATGATCAGTGCATGGTCAATTACGTGATCAGTGCATCATCAGTCACGTGACCAGTACATGGTTGCTAGGTGATCGTTCCATGATCAGCCACGTGAGCAGAGCATGATAGCCACGTGGTCAGTGCATGATCAGTCACGTGATCAGTACATGATCAGTCACGTGAACAGTGCATGATCATTTACGTGATCAGTGCATGATCAGTCACGTGACCAGTATATGGTTGCTACGTGATCATTCCATGATCAGCCACGTGAGCAGTGCATGATAGCCACGTGATCAGTGCATGAGTTACGTGAGCAGAGTATGATCAGCCACGTGATCAGTGCATGAGTGCCACGTGATCAGTGCATGATATGTCACGTGACAGGTGTGTGATCAGCCACGTGAACAGTGCATGTTCAGCCACGTGATCAGTGCATGATAGCCACGTGATCAGTGCATGATCAGTTACGTGAGCAGTGTATGATCAGCCACGTGATCAGTGCATGGTCAGACACGTGAACAGTGTATGATCAGCCACGTGATCAGTGCATGATATCCAAGTGATCAGTGCATGATCATCACGTGATCAGTGTATGATCAGCCACGTGAACAGTGCATGCTCAGTCACGTGATCTGGGCCTGCTGAGCTGCGTGATTACTGTCTGCTCATCTGCTTGACAATTGCCAGCTGAGCTGCACGATTCCTGCCTGTCATCTGCTTGACAATTGCCAGCTGTGCTGCGTAATTCCTGCCTGCTCAGCTGCTTGATTATTGCCAGCTGAGCAGCATGATTCCTCACACCTGAGTTCCATGATTATTGCCTGCTGACTGTTTGATTCGTGCCTACTCAGCTCTTTGTTTATTGCCTCCAGAGGCACATGATCAGTGTATGATAGCAAACATGATCAGCGCATGATCAGTCACATGATCAGCGCCATTAAGTCACGTGATCACTACATGATAGTCATGTGATCAGTCCATGCTCAGTCACGGTATCAGTGCATGATCAGCCACGTGATCAGTGCATGATAGCCACGTGATCAGTGCATGATCAGTCACGTGATCAGTGCATGATCAGTCACGTGATCAGTGCATGATCAGCCACGTGATCAGTGCATGATCAGCCACGTGATCAGTGCATGATCAGTTACGTGATCAGTGCATGATCAGCCACGTGATCAGTGCATGATCAGTCACGTGATCAGTGCATGATCAGCCACGTGATCAGTGCATGATCAGCCACGTGATCAGTGCATGATCAGTCACGTGACCAGTACATGGTAGCTACGTGATCATTGCATGATCAGCCACGTGAGCAGTGCATGATAGCCACGTGATCAGTGCATGATCAGTCACGTGATCAGTGCATGATCAGCCACGTGATCAGTGCATGATGCCACGTGATCAGTGCATGATAGTCACGTGATCAGTGCATGATCAGCCACGTGATCAGTGCATGATCAGCCACGTGATCAGTGCATGATAGCCACGTGATCAGTGCATGATCAGTTACGTGATCAGTGCATGATCAGCCACGTGATCAGTGCATGATCAGCCACGTGATCAGTGCATGATCAGCCACGTGATCAGTGCATGATAGCCACGTGATCAGTGCATGATCATCACGTGATCAGTGCATGATCAGCCACGTGATCAGTGCATGATCAGTTACGTGATCAGTGCATGATCAGTCACGTGATCAGTACATGATTGCTACGTGATCAGTGCATGATCAGCCACGTGATCAGTGCATGATAGCCACGTGATCAGTGCATGATCAGCCACGTGATCAGTGCATGATCAGTCACGTGATCAGTGCATGATCAGCCACGTGATCAGTGCATGATCAGGCACGTGATCAGTGTATGATCAGCCACGTGATCAGTGCATGATAGCCACGTGATCAGTGCATGATCAGTCACGTGATCAGTGCATGATCAGTTACGTGATCAGTGCATGATCAGCCACGTGATCAGTGCATGATCAGCCACGTGATCAGTGCATGATCAATTACGTGATCAGTGCATGATCAGTCACGTGACCAGTGCATGGTAGCTACGTGATCATTGCATGATCAGCCACGTGATCAGTGCATGATAGCCACGTGATCAGTGCATGATAGCCACGTGATCAGTGCATGATCAGTCACGTGATACGTGTGTGATCAGCCACGTGATCAGTGCATGATAGCCACGTGATCAGTGCATGATCAGCCACGTGATCAGTGCATGATAGCCACGTGATCAGTGCATGATCAGTCACGTGATCATGTGTGATCAGCCACGTGATCAGTGCATGATCAGCCACGTGATCAGTGCATGATCAATTACGTGATCAGTGCATGATCAGTCACGTGACCAGTACATGGTAGCTACGTGATCATTGCATGATCAGCCACGTGATCAGTGCATGATAGTCACGTGATCAGTGCATGATAGCCACGTGATCAGTGCATGATCAGTCATGTGATACGTGTGTGATCAGCCACGTGATCAGTGCATGATATCCACGTGATCAGTGCATGACAGCCACGTGATCAGTGCATGATAGCCACGTGATCAGTGCATGATCAGCCACGTGATCAGTGCATGATCAGCCACGTGATCAGTGCATGATCAATTACGTGATCAGTGCATGATCAGTCACGTGACCAGTACATGGTTGCTACGTGATCGTTGCATGATCAGCCACGTGAGCAGTGCATGATAGCCACGTGATCAGTGCATGATCAGTCACGTGATCAGTACATGATCAGTCACGTGAACAGTGCATGATCATTTACGTGATCTGTGCATGATCAGTCACGTGACCAGTATATGGTTGCTACGTGATCATTCCATGATCAGCCACGTGAGCAGTGCATGATAGCCACGTGATCAGTGCATGAGTTACGTGAGCAGAGTATGATCAGCCACGTGATCAGTGCATGAGTGCCACGTGATCAGTGCATGATATGTCACGTGACAGGTGTGTGATCAGCCACGTGAACAGTGCATGTTCAGCCACGTGATCAGTGCATGATAGCCACGTGATCAGTGCATGATCAGTTACGTGAGCAGTGTATGATCAGCCACGTGATCAGTGCATGGTCAGACACGTGAACAGTGTATGATCAGCCACGTGATCAGTGCATGATATCCAAGTGATCAGTGCATGATCATCACGTGATCAGTGTATGATCAGCCACGTGAACAGTGCATGCTCAGTCACGTGATCTGGGCCTGCTGAGCTGCGTGATTACTGTCTGCTCATCTGCTTGACAATTGCCAGCTGAGCTGCACGATTCCTGCCTGTCATCTGCTTGACAATTGCCAGCTGTGCTGCGTAATTCCTGCCTGCTCAGCTGCTTGATTATTGCCAGCTGAGCAGCATGATTCCTCACACCTGAGTTCCATGATTATTGCCTGCTGACTGTTTGATTCGTGCCTACTCAGCTCTTTGTTTATTGCCTCCAGAGGCACATGATCAGTGTATGATAGCAAACATGATCAGCGCATGATCAGTCACATGATCAGCGCCATTAAGTCACGTGATCACTACATGATAGTCATGTGATCAGTCCATGCTCAGTCACGGTATCAGTGCATGATCAGCCACGTGATCAGTGCATGATCAGCCACGTGATCAGTGCATGATCAGTCACGTGATCAGTGCATGATCAGTCACGTGATCAGTGCATGATCAGCCACGTGATCAGTGCATGATCAGCCACGTGATCAGTGCATGATCAGTTACGTGATCAGTGCATGATCAGCCACGTGATCAGTGCATGATCAGTCACGTGATCAGTGCATGATCAGCCACGTGATCAGTGCATGATCAGTCACGTGATCAGTGCATGATCAGTCACGTGACCAGTGCATGGTAGCTACGTGATCATTGCATGATCAGCCACGTGATCAGTGCATGATAGCCACGTGATCAGTGCATGATCAGTCACGTGATCAGTGCATGATCAGCCACGTGATCAGTGCATGATGCCACGTGATCAGTGCATGATAGTCACGTGATCAGTGTGTGATCAGCCACGTGATCAGTGCATGATCAGCCACGTGATCAGTGCATGATAGCCACGTGATCAGTGCATGATCAGTTACGTGATCAGTGCATGATCAGCCACGTGATCAGTGCATGATCAGCCACGTGATCAGTGCATGATCAGCCACGTGATCAGTGCATGATAGCCACGTGATCAGTGCATGATCAGTCACGTGATCAGTGCATGATCAGCCACGTGATCAGTGCATGATCAGTTACGTGATCAGTGCATGATCAGTCACGTGATCAGTGCATGGTAGCTACGTGATCAGTGCATGATCAGCCACGTGATCAGTGCATGATAGCCACGTGATCAGTGCATGATCAGCCACGTGATCAGTGCATGATCAGTCACGTGATCAGTGCATGATCAGCCACGTGATCAGTGCATGATCAGGCACGTGATCAGTGTATGATCAGCCACGTGATCAGTGCATGATAGCCACGTGATCAGTGCATGATCAGTCACGTGATCAGTGCATGATCAGTTACGTGATCAGTGCATGATCAGCCACGTGATCAGTGCATGATCAGCCACGTGATCAGTGCATGATCAATTACGTGATCAGTGCATGATCAGTCACGTGATCAGTGCATGGTAGCTACGTGATCATTGCATGATCAGCCACGTGATCAGTGCATGATAGCCACGTGATCAGTGCATGATAGCCACGTGATCAGTGCATGATCAGTCATGTGATACGTGTGTGATCAGCCACGTGATCAGTGCATGATAGCCACGTGATCAGTGCATGACAGCCACGTGATCAGTGCATGATAGCCACGTGATCAGTGCATGATCAGTCACGTGATCATGTGTGATCAGCCACGTGATCAGTGCATGATCAGCCACGTGATCAGTGCATGATCAATTACGTGATCAGTGCATGATCAGTCACGTGACCAGTGCATGATAGCTACGTGATCAGTGCATGATCAGCCACGTGATCAGTGCATGATAGTCACGTGATCAGTGCATGATCAGCCACGTGATCAGTGCATGATCAGTCACGTGATAGTGCATGATCAGCCACGTGATCAGTGCATGATCAGCCACGTGATCAGTGCATGACAGCCACGTGATCAGTGCATGATAGCCACGTGATCAGTGCATGATCAGCCACGTGATCAGTGCATGATCAGCCACGTGATCAGTGCATGATCAGTCACGTGATCAGTGCATGATCAGTCACGTGATCAGTGCATGATAGCCACGTGATCAGTGCATGATCAGCCACGTGAGCAGTGCATGATCAGCCACGTGATCAGTGCATGATCAGTCACGTGATCAGTGCATGATCAGTCACGTGATCAGTGCATGATCAGCCACGTGATCAGTGCATGCTCAGTCACGTGATCTGGGCCTGCTGAGCTGCGTGATTACTGTCTGCTCATCTGCTTGACGATTGCCAGCTGAGCTGCATGATTCCTGCCTGTCATCTGCTTGACAATTGCCAGCTGTGCTGCGTAATTCCTGCCTGCTCAGCTGCTTGATTATTGCCAGCTGAGCAGCATGATTCCTCACACCTGAGTTCCATGATTATTGCCTGCTGACTGTTTGATTCGTGCCTACTCAGCTCTTTGTTTATTGCCTCCAGAGGCACATGATCAGTGTATGATAGCAAACATGATCAGCGCATGATCAGTCACATGATCAGCGCCATTAAGTCTCGTGATCACTACATGATAGTCATGTGATCAGTCCATGCTCAGTCACGGTATCAGTGCATGATCAGCCACGTGATCAGTGCATGATCTGTCACAAGATTAGTGTATGATCATCCACGTGACCAGTGCATGGGCAGTCATGTGATCAGTGCATGATATAGACGTGAACAGTGCATGATCATTCTCGTGATCAGTGCATGATAGCCACGTGATCAGTGCATGATCAGTCACCTGATGGGTGTATGATCATTCACGTGACCTGTACATGGTAGCTACATGAACATTGCATGATCAGCCACGTGAGTAGTGCATGATAGCCACGTGATCAGTGCATGATCAGTTACGTGATCAGTGCATGATCAGTCATGTGACCAGTACATGGTAGCTGCGTGATCATGGCATGATCAGCCACGTGAGCAGTGCATGATAGCCACGTGATCAGTGCATGATCAGACACGTGATCAGTGCATGATCAGTCACGTGATCAGTGCATGATCAGCCACGTGATCAGTGCATGATCAGGCACGTGATCAGTGTATGATCAGCCACGTGATCAGTGCATGATAGCCACGTGATCAGTGCATGATCAGTCACGTGATCAGTGCATGATCAGTTACGTGATCAGTGCATGATCAGTCACGTGATCAGTGCATGATAGCTACGTGATCAGTGCATGATCAGCCACGTGATCAGTGCATGATAGCCACGTGATCAGTGCATGATAGCCACGTGATCAGTGCATGATCAGTCACGTGATCGTGCATGATCAGCCACGTGATCAGTGCATGATATCCACGTGATCAGTGCATGATCAGCCACGTGATCAGTGCATGATCAGCCACGTGATCAGTGCATGATCAGTCACGTGATCAGTGCATGATCAGTCACGTGACAGTACATGGTTGCAACGTGATCGTGCATGATCAGCCACGTGATCAGTGCATGATAGCCACGTGATCAGTGCATGATCAGTCACGTGATCAGTGCATGATCAGTCACGTGAACAGTGCATGATCATTTACGTGATCAGTGCATGATCAGTCACGTGACCAGTATATGGTTGCTACGTGATCATTCCATGACAGCCACGTGAGCAGTGCATGATAGCCACGTGATGTGTGCATGAGTTATGTGAGCAGAGTATGATCAGCCACGTGATCAGTGCATGAGTGCCACGTGATCAGTGCATGATATGTCACGTGACAGGTGTGTGATCAGCCACGTGAACAGTGCATGTTCAGACACGTGATCAGTGCATGATAGCCACGTGATCAGTGCATGATCAGTTACGTGAGCAGTGTATGATCAGCCACGTGATCAGTGCATGGTCAGACACGTGATCAGTGCATGATCAGCCACGTGATCAGTGCATGATATCCACGTGATCAGTGCATGATCAGTCACGTGATCAGTGCATGATCAGCCACGTGATCAGTGCATGATCAGTCACGTGATCAGTGCATGATCAGCCACGTGATCAGTGCATGATCAGTCCGTGATCAGTGCATGATCAGCCACGTGATCAGTGCATGATAGCCACGTGATCAGTGCATGATCAGTACGTGATCAGTGCATGATCAGCCACGTGATCAGTGCATGATCAGCCACGTGATCAGTGCATGATCAGCCACGTGATCAGTGCATGATCAGTTACGTGATCAGTGCATGATCAGTCACGTGACCAGTGCATGATAGCTACGTGATCATGCATGATCAGCCACGTGATCAGTGCATGATAGCCACGTGATCAGTGCATGATCAGCCACGTGATCAGTGCATGATCAGTCACGTGATCAGTGCATGATCAGTCACGTGATCAGTGCATGATCAGCCACGTGATCAGTGCATGATCAGCCACGTGATCAGTGCATGATCAGTTACGTGATCAGTGCATGATCAGTCACGTGATCAGTGCATGATAGCTACGTGATCATGCATGATCAGCCACGTGATCAGTGCATGATAGCCACGTGATCAGTGCATGATAGCCACGTGATCAGTGCATGATCAGTCACGTGATCAGTGCATGATCAGTCACGTGATCAGTGCATGATCAGCCACGTGATCAGTGCATGATCAGGCACGTGATCAGTGCATGATCAGCCACGTGATCAGTGCATGATAGCCACGTGATCAGTGCATGATCAGTCACGTGATCAGTGCATGATCAGCCACGTGATCAGTGCATGATCAGCCACGTGATCAGTGCATGATCAGCCACGTGATCAGTGCATGATCAGTTACGTGATCAGTGCATGATCAGTCACGTGATCAGTGCATGATAGCTACGTGATCATGCATGATCAGCCACGTGATCAGTGCATGATAGCCACGTGATCAGTGCATGATAGCCACGTGATCAGTGCATGATCAGTCACGTGATCAGTGCATGATCAGTTACGTGATCAGTGCATGATCAGCCACGTGATCAGTGCATGATCAGCCACGTGATCAGTGCATGATCAATTACGTGATCAGTGCATGATCAGTCACGTGACCAGTACATGGTAGCTACGTGATCATGCATGATCAGCCACGTGATCAGTGCATGATAGCCACGTGATCAGTGCATGATAGCCACGTGATCAGTGCATGATCAGTCATGTGATACGTGTGTGATCAGCCACGTGATCAGTGCATGATATCCACGTGATCAGTGCATGACAGCCACGTGATCAGTGCATGAGAGCCACGTGATCAGTGCATGATCAGTCACGTGATACATGTGTGATCAGCCACGTGATCAGTGCATGATGAGCCACGTGATCAGTGCAGGATCAATTACGTGATCAGTGCATGATCAGTCACGTGACCAGTACATGGTTGCTACGTGATCGTTGCATGATCAGCCACGTGAGCAGAGCATGATAGCCACGTGATCAGTGCATGATCAGTCACGTGATCAGTACATGATCAGTCACGTGAACAGTTCATGATCATTTACGTGATCTTTGCATGATCAGTCACGTGACCAGTATATGGTTGCTACGTGATCATTCCATGACGAGCCACGTGATCAGTGCATGATAGCCACGTGATGTGTGCATGAGTTATGTGAGCAGAGTATGATCAGCCACGTGATCAGTGCATGAGTGCCACGTGATCAGTGCATGATATGTCACGTGACAGGTGTGTGATCAGCCACGTGAACAGTGCATGTTCAGCCACGTGATCAGTGCATGATAGCCACGTGATCAGTGCATGATCAGTTACGTGAGCAGTGTATGATCAGCCACGTGATCAGTGCATGGTCAGACACGTGAACAGTGTATGATCAGCCACGTGATCAGTGCATGATATCCAAGTGATCAGTGCATGATCATCACGTGATCAGTGTATGATCAGCCACGTGAACAGTGCATGCTCAGTCACGTGATCTGGGCCTGCTGAGCTGCGTGATTACTGTCTGCTCATCTGCTTGACAATTGCCAGCTGAGCTGCGTAATTCCTGCCTGCTCAGCTGCTTGATTATTGCCAGCTGAGCAGCATGATTCCTCACACCTGAGTTCCATGATTATTGCCTGCTGACTGTTTGATTCGTGCCTACTCAGCTCTTTGTTTATTGCCTCCAGAGGCACATGATCAGTGTATGATAGCAAACATGATCAGCGCATGATCAGTCACATGATCAGCGCCATTAAGTCACGTGATCACTACATGATAGTCATGTGATCAGTCCATGCTCAGTCACGGTATCAGTGCATGATCAGCCACGTGATCAGTGCATGATCTGTCACAAGATTAGTGTATGATCATCCACGTGATCAGTGCATGGGCAGTCATGTGATCAGTGCATGATATAGACGTGATCAGTGCATGATCAGTCTCGTGATCAGTGCATGATAGCCACGTGATCAGTGCATGATCAGTCACCTGATGGGTGTATGATCATTCACGTGACCTGTACATGGTAGCTACATGATCATTGCATGATCAGCCACGTGAGTAGTGCATGATAGCCACGTGATCACTGCAAGATCAGTCACGTGATCAGTGCATGATCAGTCATGTGACCAGTACATGGTAGCTGCGTGATCATGGCATGATCAGCCACGTGAGCAGTGCATGATAGCCACGTGATCAGTGCATGATCAGACACGTGATCAGTGCATGATCAGTCACGTGATCAGTGCATGATCAGCCACGTGATCAGTGCATGATCAGGCACGTGATCAGTGTATGTCAGCCACGTGATCAGTGCATGATAGCCACGTGATCAGTGCATGATCAGTCACGTGATCAGTGCATGATCAGTTACGTGATCAGTGCATGATCAGCCACGTGATCAGTGCATGATCAGCCACGTGATCAGTGCATGATCAATTACGTGATCAGTGCATGATCAGTCACGTGACCAGTACATGGTAGCTACGTGATCATTGCATGATCAGCCACGTGATCAGTGCATGATAGCCACGTGATCAGTGCATGATAGCCACGTGATCAGTGCATGATCAGTCACGTGATACGTGTGTGATCAGCCACGTGATCAGTGCATGATATCCACGTGATCAGTGCATGACAGCCACGTGATCAGTGCATGATAGCCACGTGATCAGTGCATGATCAGTCACGTGATCATGTGTGATCAGCCACGTGATCAGTGCATGATCAGCCACGTGATCAGTGCATGATCAATTACGTGATCAGTGCATGATCAGTCACGTGACCAGTACATGGTGCTACGTGATCGTGCATGATCAGCCACGTGATCAGTGCATGATAGCCACGTGATCAGTGCATGATCAGCCACGTGATCAGTGCATGATCAGTCACGTGATCAGTGCATGATCAGTCACGTGATCAGTGCATGATCAGTCACGTGATCAGTGCATGATCAGCCACGTGATCAGTGCATGATAGCCACGTGATCAGTGCATGATCAGTCACGTGATCAGTGCATGATCAGTCACGTGATCAGTGCATGATCAGCCACGTGATCAGTGCATGATCAGCCACGTGATCAGTGCATGATCAGTTACGTGATCAGTGCATGATCAGCCACGTGATCAGTGCATGATCAGTCACGTGATCAGTGCATGATCAGGCACGTGATCAGTGCATGATCATTTACGTGATCAGTGCATGATCAGTCACGTGACCAGTATATGGTAGCTACATGATCATTCCATGACAGCCACGTGAGCAGTGCATGATAGCCACTTGATGTGTGCATGATGAGTTACGTGAGCAGAGTATGATCAGCCACGTGATCAGTGCATGAGTGCCACGTGATCAGTGCATGATATGTCACGTGACAGTGTGTGATCAGCCACGTGATCAGTGCATGATCAGCCACGTGATCAGTGCATGATAGCCACGTGATCAGTGCATGATCAGTTACGTGATCAGTGTATGATCAGCCACGTGATCAGTGCATGGTCAGCCACGTGAACAGTGTATGATCAGCCACGTGATCAGTGCATGATATCCAAGTGATCAGTGCATGATCAATCACGTGATCAGTGTATGATCAGCCACGTGAACAGTGCATGCTCAGTCACGTGATCAGGGCCTGCTGAGCTGCGTGATTACTGTCTGCTCATCTGCTTGACAATTGCCAGCTGAGCTGCACGATTCCTGCCTGTCATCTGCTTGACAATTGCCAGCTGTGCTGTGTAATTCCTGCCTGCTCAGCTGCTTGATTATTGCCAGCTGAGCAGCATGATTCCTCACAGCTGAGTTCCATGATTATTGCCTGCTGTCTGTTTGATTCGTGCCTACTCAGCTCTTTGTTTTTTGCCTCCAGAGGCACATGATCAGTGTATGATAGCAAACATGATCAGCGCATGATCAGTCACATGATCAGCGCCATTAAGTCACGTGATCACTACATGATAGTCATGTGATCAGTCCATGCTCAGTCACGGTATCAGTGCATGATCAGCCACGTGATCAGTGCATGATCAGTCACGTGATCAGTGCATGATCAGTCACGTGATCAGTGCATGATCAGCCACGTGATCAGTGCATGATCAGCCACGTGATCAGTGCATGATCAGTTACGTGATCAGTGCATGATCAGTCACCTGATGGGTGTATGATCATGCACGTGACCAGTACATGGTAGCTACATGATCATTGCATGATCAGCCTCGTGAGTAGTGCATGATAGCCACGTGATCAGTGCATGATCAGTCACGTGATCAGTGCATGATCAGTCATGTGATCAGTGCATGATAGCTGCGTGATCAGTGCATGATCAGCCACGTGAGCAGTGCATGATAGCCACGTGATCAGTGCATGATCAGACACGTGATCAGTGCATGATCAGTCACGTGATCAGTGCATGATCAGCCACGTGATCAGTGCATGCTCAGTCACGTGATGGGCCTGCTGAGCTGCGTGATTACTGTCTGCTCATCTGCTTGACAATTGCCAGCTGAGCTGCACGATTCCTGCCTGTCATCTGCTTGACAATTGCCAGCTGTGCTGCGTAATTCCTGCCTGCTCAGCTGCTTGATTATTGCCAGCTGAGCAGCATGATTCCTCACACCTGAGTTCCATGATTATTGCCTGCTGACTGTTTGATTCGTGCCTACTCAGCTCTTTGTTTATTGCCTCCAGAGGCACATGATCAGTGTATGATAGCAAACATGATCAGCGCATGATCAGTCACATGATCAGCGCCATTAAGTCACGTGATCACTACATGATAGTCATGTGATCAGTCCATGCTCAGTCACGGTATCAGTGCATGATCAGCCACGTGATCAGTGCATGATCTGTCACATGATTAGTGTATGATCATCCACGTGATCAGTGCATGGGCAGTCATGTGATCAGTGCATGATATAGACGTGATCAGTGCATGATCAGTCTCGTGATCAGTGCATGATAGCCACGTGATCAGTGCATGATCAGTCACCTGATGGGTGTATGATCATTCACGTGACCTGTACATGGTAGCTACATGATCATTGCATGATCAGCCACGTGAGTAGTGCATGATAGCCACGTGATCAGTGCATGATCAGTCACGTGATCAGTGCATGATCAGTCATGTGACCAGTACATGGTAGCTGCGTGATCATGCATGATCAGCCACGTGATCAGTGCATGATCAGCCACGTGATCAGTGCATGATCAGCCACGTGATCAGTGCATGATAGCCACGTGATCAGTGCATGATCAGTCACGTGATCAGTGCATGATCAGTTACGTGATCAGTGCATGATCAGCCACGTGATCAGTGCATGATCAGCCACGTGATCAGTGCATGATCAATTACGTGATCAGTGCATGATCAGTCACGTGATCAGTGCATGGTAGCTACGTGATCAGTGCATGATCAGCCACGTGATCAGTGCATGATAGCCACGTGATCAGTGCATGATCAGTCACGTGATCAGTGCATGATATCCACGTGATCAGTGCATGACAGCCACGTGATCAGTGCATGATAGCCACGTGATCAGTGCATGATCAGTCACGTGATCATGTGTGATCAGCCACGTGATCAGTGCATGATGAGCCACGTGATCAGTGCATGATCAATTACGTGATCAGTGCATGATCAGTCACGTGACCAGTACATGGTTGCTACGTGATCGTTGCATGATCAGCCACGTGAGCAGTGCATGATAGCCACGTGATCAGTGCATGATCAGTCACGTGATCAGTACATGATCAGTCACGTGAACAGTGCATGATCATTTACGTGATCAGTGCATGATCAGTCACGTGACCAGTATATGGTTGCTACGTGATCATTCCATGACAGCCACGTGAGCAGTGCATGATAGCCACGTGATGTGTGCATGAGTTACGTGAGCAGAGTATGATCAGCCACGTGATCAGTGCATGAGTGCCACGTGATCAGTGCATGATATGTCACGTGACAGTGTGTGATCAGCCACGTGATCAGTGCATGATCAGCCACGTGATCAGTGCATGATAGCCACGTGATCAGTGCATGATCAGTTACGTGATCAGTGTATGATCATCACGTGATCAGTGTATGATCAGCCACGTGAACAGTGCCTGCTCAGTCACGTGATCAGGGCCTGCTGAGCTGCGTGATTACTGTCTGCTCATCTGCTTGACAATTGCCAGCTGAGCTGCACGATTCCTGCCTGTCATCTGCTTGACAATTGCCAGCTGTGCTGCGTAATTCCTGCCTGCTCAGCTGCTTGATTATTGCCAGCTGAGCAGCATGATTCCTCACACCTGAGTTCCATGATTATTGCCTGCTGACTGTTTGATTCGTGCCTACTCAGCTCTTTGTTTATTGCCTCCAGAGGCACATGATCAGTGTATGAGAGCAAACATGATCAGCGCATGATCAGTCACATGATCAGCGCCATTAAGTCACGTGATCACTACATGATAGTCATGTGATCAGTCCATGCTCAGTCACGGTATCAGTGCATGATCAGCCACGTGATCAGTGCATGATCAGCCACGTGATCAGTGCATGATCAGCCACGTGATCAGTGCATGATCAGTCACGTGATCAGTGCATGATCAGTCACGTGATCAGTGCATGATCAGCCACGTGATCAGTGCATGATCAGCCACGTGATCAGTGCATGATCAGTCACGTGATCAGTGCATGATCAGCCACGTGATCAGTGCATGATCAGTCACGTGATCAGTGCATGATCAGCCACGTGATCAGTGCATGATCATTTACGTGATCAGTGCATGATCAGTCACGTGACCAGTATATGGTAGCTACGTGATCATTCCATGACAGCCACGTGAGCAGTGCATGATAGCCACGTGATGTGTGCATGATCAGTTACGTGATCAGTGTATGATCAGCCACGTGATCAGTGCATGAGTGCCACGTGATCAGTGCATGATATGTCACGTGACAGTGTGTGATCAGCCACGTGATCAGTGCATGATCAGCCACGTGATCAGTGCATGATAGCCACGTGATCAGTGCATGATCAGTTACGTGAGCAGTGTATGATCAGCCACGTGATCAGTGCATGGTCAGACACGTGAACAGTGTATGATCAGCCACGTGATCAGTGCATGATATCCAAGTGATCAGTGCATGATCAGTCACGTGATCAGTGTATGATCAGCCACATGAACAGTGCATGCTCAGTCACGTGATCAGGGCCTGCTGAGCTGCGTGATTACTGTCTGCTCATCTGCTTGACAATTGCCAGCTGAGCTGCACGATTCCTGCCTGTCATCTGCTTGACAATTGCCAGCTGTGCTGCGTAATTCCTGCCTGCTCAGCTGCTTGATTATTGCCAGCTGAGCAGCATGATTCCTCACACCTGAGTTCCATGATTATTGCCTGCTGACTGTTTGATTCGTGCCTACTCAGCTCTTTGTTTATTGCCTCCAGAGGCACATGATCAGTGTATGATAGCAAACATGATCAGCGCATGATCAGTCACATGATCAGCGCCATTAAGTCACGTGATCACTACATGATAGTCATGTGATCAGTCCATGCTCAGTCACGGTATCAGTGCATGATCAGCCACGTGATCAGTGCATGATAGCCACGTGATCAGTGCATGATCAGTCACGTGATCAGTGCATGATCAGCCACGTGATCAGTGCATGATCAGACACGTGATCAGTGCATGATCAGCCACGTGATCAGTGCATGATAGCCACGTGATCAGTGCATGATCAGTCACGTGATCAGTGTATGATCAGCCACGTGATCAGTGCATGATCAGTCACGTGATCAGTGCATGAAGCCACGTGATCAGTGCATGATAGTCACGTGATCAGTGCATGATCAGTCACGTGATCAGTGCATGATCAGCCACGTGATCAGTGCATGATCAGCCACGTGATCAGTGCATGATAGCCACGTGATCAGTGCATGATCAGTCACGTGATCAGTGCATGATCAGTCACGTGATCAGTGCATGATCAGCCACGTGATCAGTGCATGATCAGTCACGTGATCAGTGCATGATCATCCACGTGATCAGTGCATGATCAGTCATGTGATCAGTGCATGATATAGACGTGATCAGTGCATGATCAGTCACGTGATCAGTGCATGATAGCCACGTGATCAGTGCATGATCAGTCACGTGATCAGTGCATGATCAGTCACGTGACCAGTACATGGTAGCTACATGATCATTGCATGATCAGCCACGTGATAGTGCATGATAGCCACGTGATCAGTGCATGATCAGTCACGTGATCAGTGCATGATCAGTCACGTGATCAGTGCATGGTAGCTACGTGATCAGTGCATGATCAGCCACGTGATCAGTGCATGATAGCCACGTGATCAGTGCATGATAGCCACGTGATCAGTGCATGATCAGTCACGTGATCGTGTGTGATCAGCCACGTGATCAGTGCATGATAGCCACGTGATCAGTGCATGATAGCCACGTGATCAGTGCATGATCATTTACGTGATCAGTGCATGATCAGTCACGTGATAGTGTGTGATCAGCCACGTGATCAGTGCATGATCAGCCACGTGATCAGTGCATGATCAATTACGTGATCAGTGCATGATCAGTCACGTGACCAGTACATGGTAGCTACGTGATCATTGCATGATCAGCCACGTGATCAGTGCATGATAGCCACGTGATCAGTGCATGATAGCCACGTGATCAGTGCATGATCAGTCACGTGATCATGTGTGATCAGCCACGTGATCAGTGCATGATCAGCCACGTGATCAGTGCATGATCAGCCACGTGATCAGTGCATGATCAGTCACGTGATCAGTGCATGATCAGCCACGTGATCAGTGCATGATCAGTCACGTGATCAGTGCATGATCAGCCACGTGATCAGTGCATGATAGCCACGTGATCAGTGCATGATCAGTCACGTGATCAGTGCATGATCAGTCACGTGATCAGTGCATGATCAGCCACGTGATCAGTGCATGATCAGCCACGTGATCAGTGCATGATCAGTTACGTGATCAGTGCATGATCAGCCACGTGATCAGTGCATGATCAGTCACGTGATCAGTACATGATCAGTCACGTGAACAGTGCATGATCATTTACGTGATCAGTGCATGATCAGTCACGTGACCAGTATATGGTAGCTACGTGATCATTCCATGACGAGCCACGTGAGCAGTGCATGATAGCCACGTGATGTGTGCATGATGAGTTACGTGAGCAGAGTATGATCAGCCACGTGATCAGTGCATGAGTGCCACGTGATCAGTGCATGATATGTCACGTGACAGGTGTGTGATCAGCCACGTGAACAGTGCATGTTCAGCCACGTGATCAGTGCATGATAGCCACGTGATCAGTGCATGATCAGTTACGTGAGCAGTGTATGATCAGCCACGTGATCAGTGCATGGTCAGCCACGTGATCAGTGCATGATCAGCCACGTGATCAGTGCATGATATCCACGTGATCAGTGCATGCTCAGTCACGTGATCAGGGCCTGCTGAGCTGCGTGATTACTGTCTGCTCATCTGCTTGACAATTGCCAGCTGAGCTGCACGATTCCTGCCTGTCATCTGCTTGACAATTGCCAGCTGTGCTGCGTAATTCCTGCCTGCTCAGCTGCTTGATTATTGCCAGCTGAGCAGCATGATTCCTCACAGCTGAGTTCCATGATTATTGCCTGCTGACTGTTTGATTCGTGCCTACTCAGCTCTTTGTTTATTGCCTCCAGAGGCACATGATCAGTGTATGATAGCAAACATGATCAGCGCATGATCAGTCACATGATCAGCGCCATTAAGTCACGTGATCACTACATGATAGTCATGTGATCAGTCCATGCTCAGTCACGGTATCAGTGCATGATCAGCCACGTGATCAGTGCATGATCAGCCAAGTGATCAGTGCATGATCAGCCACGTGATCAGTGCATGATCAGTCACGTGATCAGTGCATGATCAGCCACGTGATCAGTGCATGATTGCTACGTGATCAGTGCATGATCAGTTACGTGATCAGTGCATGATCAGTCACCTGATGGGTGTATGATCATTCACGTGACCTGTACATGGTAGCTACATGATCATTGCATGATCAGCCACGTGAGTAGTGCATGATAGCCACGTGATCAGTGCATGATCAGTCACGTGATCAGTGCATGATCAGTTACGTGATCAGTGCATGATCAGTCACGTGATCATGTGTGATCAGCCACGTGATCAGTGCATGATAGCCACGTGATCAGTGCATGATCAGTCACGTGATCAGTGCATGATCAGTCACGTGATCAGTGCATGATCAGTCACGTGATCAGTGCATGATCAGCCACGTGATCAGTGCATGATAGCCACGTGATCAGTGCATGATCAGTCACGTGATCAGTGCATGATCAGTCACGTGATCAGTGCATGATCAGCCACGTGATCAGTGCATGATCAGCCACGTGATCAGTGCATGATCAGTTACGTGATCAGTGCATGATCAGCCACGTGATCAGTGCATGATCAGTCACGTGATCAGTACATGATCAGTCACGTGAACAGTGCATGATCATTTACGTGATCAGTGCATGATCAGTCACGTGACCAGTATATGGTAGCTACGTGATCATTCCATGACGAGCCACGTGAGCAGTGCATGATAGCCACGTGATGTGTGCATGATGAGTTACGTGAGCAGAGTATGATCAGCCACGTGATCAGTGCATGAGTGCCACGTGATCAGTGCATGATATGTCACGTGACAGGTGTGTGATCAGCCACGTGAACAGTGCATGTTCAGCCACGTGATCAGTGCATGATAGCCACGTGATCAGTGCATGATCAGTTACGTGAGCAGTGTATGATCAGCCACGTGATCAGTGCATGGTCAGACACGTGAACAGTGTATGATCAGCCACGTGATCAGTGCATGATATCCAAGTGATCAGTGCATGATCATCACGTGATCAGTGTATGATCAGCCACGTGAACAGTGCATGCTCAGTCACGTGATCTGGGCCTGCTGAGCTGCGTGATTACTGTCTGCTCATCTGCTTGACAATTGCCAGCTGAGCTGCGTAATTCCTGCCTGCTCAGCTGCTTGATTATTGCCAGCTGAGCAGCATGATTCCTCACACCTGAGTTCCATGATTATTGCCTGCTGACTGTTTGATTCGTGCCTACTCAGCTCTTTGTTTATTGCCTCCAGAGGCACATGATCAGTGTATGATAGCAAACATGATCAGCGCATGATCAGTCACATGATCAGCGCCATTAAGTCACGTGATCACTACATGATAGTCATGTGATCAGTCCATGCTCAGTCACGGTATCAGTGCATGATCAGCCACGTGATCAGTGCATGATAGCCACGTGATCAGTGCATGATCAGTCACGTGATCAGTGCATGATCAGTCATGTGATCAGTGCATGATAGCTGCGTGATCAGTGCATGATCAGCCACGTGATCAGTGCATGATGCCACGTGATCAGTGCATGATCAGCCACGTGATCAGTGCATGATCAGCCACGTGATCAGTGCATGATCAGTCACGTGATCATGTGTGATCAGCCACGTGATCAGTGCATGATCAGCCACGTGATCAGTGCATGATCAGTTACGTGATCAGTGCATGATCAGTCACGTGACCAGTGCATGATAGCTACGTGATCATTGCATGATCAGCCACGTGATCAGTGCATGATAGCCACGTGATCAGTGCATGATAGCCACGTGATCAGTGCATGATCAGTCACGTGATCGTGTGATCAGCCACGTGATCAGTGCATGATAGCCACGTGATCAGTGCATGATCAGCCACGTGATCAGTGCATGATCAGTCACGTGATCATGTGTGATCAGCCACGTGATCAGTGCATGATCAGCCACGTGATCAGTGCATGATCAATTACGTGATCAGTGCATGATCAGTCACGTGACCAGTACATGGTAGCTACGTGATCATTCCATGATCAGCCACGTGAGCAGTGCATGATAGCCACGTGATCAGTGCATGATCAGTCACGTGATCAGTGCATGAGTGCCACGTGATCAGTGCATGATCAGTCACGTGACAGGTGTGTGATCAGCCACGTGATCAGTGCATGATCAGCCACGTGATCAGTGCATGATAGCCACGTGATCAGTGCATGATCAGTTACGTGAGCAGTGTATGATCAGCCACGTGATCAGTGCATGGTCAGCCACGTGAACAGTGTATGATCAGCCACGTGATCAGTGCATGATATCCAAGTGATCAGTGCATGATCAATCACGTGATCAGTGCATGATCAGCCACGTGATCAGTGCATGCTCAGTCACGTGATCTGGGCCTGCTGAGCTGCGTGATTACTGTCTGCTCATCTGCTTGACGATTGCCAGCTGAGCTGCACGATTCCTGCCTGTCATCTGCTTGACAATTGCCAGCTGTGCTGCGTAATTCCTGCCTGCTCAGCTGCTTGATTATTGCCAGCTGAGCAGCATGATTCCTCACAGCTGAGTTCCATGATTATTGCCTGCTGACTGTTTGATTCGTGCCTACTCAGCTCTTTGTTTATTGCCTCCAGAGGCACATGATCAGTGTATGATAGCAAACATGATCAGTGCATGATCAGTCACATGATCAGCGCCATTAAGTCACGTGATCACTACATGATAGTCATGTGATCAGTCCATGCTCAGTCACGGTATCAGTGCATGATCAGCCACGTGATCAGTGCATGATCAGCCACGTGATCAGTGCATGATAGCCACGTGATCAGTGCATGATCAGTCACGTGATCAGTGCATGATCAGTCACGTGATCAGTGCATGATCAGCCACGTGATCAGTGCATGATCAGCCACGTGATCAGTGCATGATCAGTTACGTGATCAGTGCATGATCAGTCACCTGATGGGTGTATGATCATTCACGTGACCTGTACATGGTAGCTACATGATCATTGCATGATCAGCCACGTGAGTAGTGCATGATAGCCACGTGATCAGTGCATGATCAGTCACGTGATCAGTGCATGATCAGTCATGTGACCAGTACATGGTAGCTGCGTGATCATGCATGATCAGCCACGTGAGCAGTGCATGATAGCCACGTGATCAGTGCATGATCAGACACGTGATCAGTGCATGATCAGTCACGTGATCAGTGCATGATCAGCCACGTGATCAGTGCATGCTCAGTCACGTGATCTTGGCCTGCTGAGCTGCGTGATTACTGTCTGCTCATCTGCTTGACGATTGCCAGCTGAGCTGCACGATTCCTGCCTGTCATCTGCTTGACAATTGCCAGCTGTGCTGCGTAATTCCTGCCTGCTCAGCTGCTTGATTATTGCCAGCTGAGCAGCATGATTCCTCACACCTGAGTTCCATGATTATTGCCTGCTGACTGTTTGATTCGTGCCTACTCAGCTCTTTGTTTATTGCCTCCAGAGGCACATGATCAGTGTATGATAGCAAACATGATCAGCGCATGATCAGTCACATGATCAGCGCCATTAAGTCACGTGATCACTACATGATAGTCATGTGATCAGTCCATGCTCAGTCACGGTATCAGTGCATGATCAGCCACGTGATCAGTGAATGATCTGTCACAAGATTAGTGTATGATCATCCACGTGATCAGTGCATGGGCAGTCATGTGATCAGTGCATGATATAGACGTGATAAGTGCATGATCAGTCTCGTGATCAGTGCATGATAGCCACGTGATCAGTGCATGATCAGTCACCTGATGGGTGTATGATCATTCACGTGACCTGTACATGGTAGCTACATGATCATTGCATGATCAGCCACGTGAGTAGTTCATGATAGCCACGTGATCACTGCAAGATCAGTCATGTGATCAGTGCATGATCAGTTACGTGACCAGTACATGGTAGCTACGTGATCATGGCATGATCAGCCACGTGATCAGTGCATGATAGCCACGTGATCAGTGCATGATCAGACACGTGATCAGTGCATGATCAGTCACGTGATCAGTGCATGATCAGCCACGTGATCAGTGCATGATCAGGCACGTGATCAGTGTATGTCAGCCAAGTGATCAGTGCATGATAGCCACGTGATCAGTGCATGATCAGTCACGTGATCAGTGCATGATCAGTTATGTGATCAGTGTATGATCAGCCACGTGATCAGTGCATGATCAGCCACATGATCAGTGCATGATCAATTACGTGATCAGTGCATGATCAGTCACGTGACCAGTACATGGTAGCTACGTGATCATTGCATGATCAGCCACGTGATCAGTGCATGATAGCCACGTGATCAGTGCATGATAGCCACGTGATCAGTGCATGATCAGTCATGTGATACGTGTGTGATCAGCCACGTGATCAGTGCATGACAGCCACGTGATCAGTGCATGATAGCCACGTGATCAGTGCATGATCAGTCACGTGATACATGTGTGATCAGCCACGTGATCAGTGCATGATGAGCCACGTGATCAGTGCAGGATCAATTACGTGATCAGTGCATGATCAGTCACGTGACCAGTACATGGTTGCTACGTGATCGTTGCATGATCAGCCACGTGAGCAGAACATGATAGCCACGTGATCAGTGCATGATCAGTCACGTGATCAGTACATGATCAGTCACGTGAACAGTGCATGATCATTTACGTGATCTTTGCATGATCAGTCACGTGACCAGTATATGGTTGCTACGTGATCATTCCATGACGAGCCACGTGAGCAGTGCATGATAGCCACGTGATGTGTGCATGAGTTACGTGAGCAGAGTTTGATCAGCCACGTGATCAGTGCATGAGTGCCACGTGATCAGTGCATGATATGTCACGTGACAGGTGTGTGATCAGCCACGTGAACAGTGCATGTTCAGCCACGTGATCAGTGCATGATAGCCACGTGATCAGTGCATGATCAGTTACGTGAGCAGTGTATGATCAGCCACGTGATCAGTGCATGGTCAGACACGTGAACAGTGTATGATCAGCCACGTGATCAGTGCATGATATCCAAGTGATCAGTGCATGATCATCACGTGATCAGTGTATGATCAGCCACGTGAACAGTGCATGCTCAGTCACGTGATCTGGGCCTGCTGAGCTGCGTGATTCCTGCCTGTCATCTGCTTGACAATTGCCAGCTGTGCTGCGTAATTCCTGCCTGCTCAGCTGCTTGATTATTGCCAGCTGAGCAGCATGATTCCTCACAGCTGAGTTCCATGATTATTGCCTGCTGACTGTTTGATTCGTGCCTACTCAGCTCTTTGTTTATTGCCTCCAGAGGCACATGATCAGTGTATGATAGCAAACATGATCAGCGCATGATCAGTCACATGATCAGCGCCATTAAGTCACGTGATCACTACATGATAGTCATGTGATCAGTCCATGCTCAGTCACGGTATCAGTGCATGATCAGCCACGTGATCAGTGCATGATCAGCCAAGTGATCAGTGCATGATCAGCCACGTGATCAGTGCATGATCAGTCACGTGATCAGTGCATGATCAGTCACGTGATCAGTGCATGATCAGCCACGTGATCAGTGCATGATCAGCCACGTGATCAGTGCATGATCAGTCACGTGATCAGTGCATGATCAGCCACGTGATCAGTGCATGATCAGTCACGTGATCAGTGCATGATCAGCCACGTGATCAGTGCATGATCAGTCACGTGATCAGTGCATGATCAGTCACGTGACCAGTGCATGGTAGCTACGTGATCATTCCATGATCAGCCACGTGAGCAGTGCATGATAGCCACGTGATGTGTGCATGATCAGTTACGTGATCAGTGCATGATCAGCCACGTGATCAGTGCATGATGCCACGTGATCAGTGCATGATAGTCACGTGATCAGTGTGTGATCAGCCACGTGATCAGTGCATGATCAGCCACGTGATCAGTGCATGATAGCCACGTGATCAGTGCATGATCAGTTACGTGATCAGTGCATGATCAGCCACGTGATCAGTGCATGATCAGACACGTGATCAGTGCATGATCAGCCACGTGATCAGTGCATGATATCCACGTGATCAGTGCATGATCAGTCACGTGATCAGTGCATGATCAGCCACGTGATCAGTGCATGATCAGTCACGTGATCAGTGCATGAAGTCACGTGATCAGTGCATGATCAGTCACGTGATCAGTGCATGATCAGTCACGTGATCAGTGCATGATCAGCCACGTGATCAGTGCATGATCAGCCACGTGATCAGTGCATGATAGCCACGTGATCAGTGCATGATCAGTCACGTGATCAGTGCATGATCAGTCACGTGATCAGTGCATGATCAGCCACGTGATCAGTGCATGATCAGTCACGTGATCAGTGCATGATCAGCCACGTGATCAGTGCATGATCAGTCACGTGATCAGTGCATGATATAGACGTGATCAGTGCATGATCAGTCACGTGATCAGTGCATGATAGCCACGTGATCAGTGCATGATCAGTCACGTGATGGGTGCATGATCATTCACGTGACCAGTGCATGGTAGCTACGTGATCAGTGCATGATCAGCCACGTGATCAGTGCATGATAGCCACGTGATCAGTGCATGATCAGTCACGTGATCAGTGCATGATCAGTCATGTGATCAGTGCATGGTAGCTGCGTGATCATGCATGATCAGCCACGTGATCAGTGCATGATAGCCACGTGATCAGTGCATGATCAGTCACGTGATCAGTGCATGATCAGTCACGTGATCAGTGCATGATCAGCCACGTGATCAGTGCATGATCAGGCACGTGATCAGTGCATGTCCAGCCACGTGATCAGTGCATGATAGCCACGTGATCAGTGCATGATCAGTCACGTGATCAGTGCATGATCAGTTACGTGATCAGTGCATGATCAGCCACGTGATCAGTGCATGATCAGCCACGTGATCAGTGCATGATCAATCACGTGATCAGTGCATGATCAGTCACGTGATCAGTACATGTAGCTACGTGATCATTGCATGATCAGCCACGTGATCAGTGCATGATAGCCACGTGATCAGTGCATGATCAGCCACGTGATCAGTGCATGATCAGTCATGTGATACGTGCATGATCAGCCACGTGATCAGTGCATGATAGCCACGTGATCAGTGCATGACAGCCACGTGATCAGTGCATGATAGCCACGTGATCAGTGCATGATCAGTCACGTGATCATGTGTGATCAGCCACGTGATCAGTGCATGATCAGCCACGTGATCAGTGCATGATCAATCACGTGATCAGTGCATGATCAGTCACGTGACCAGTACATGGTAGCTACGTGATCATTGCATGATCAGCCACGTGATCAGTGCATGATAGCCACGTGATCAGTGCATGATAGCCACGTGATCAGTGCATGATCAGTCATGTGATACGTGTGTGATCAGCCACGTGATCAGTGCATGATATCC
Source organism: Bos javanicus (assembly GCF_032452875.1). NCBI lineage: Eukaryota > Metazoa > Chordata > Mammalia > Artiodactyla > Bovidae > Bos > Bos javanicus. Next base: position 96,344 of record NW_026894024.1, on the reverse strand, counting down.
ACGTGATCAGTGCATGACAGCCACGTGATCAGTGCATGAGAGCCACGTGATCAGTGCATGATCAGTCACGTGATACATGTGTGATCAGCCACGTGATCAGTGCATGATGAGCCACGTGATCAGTGCAGGATCAATTACGTGATCAGTGCATGATCAGTCACGTGACCAGTACATGGTTGCTACGTGATCGTTGCATGATCAGCCACGTGAGCAGAGCATGATAGCCACGTGATCAGTGCATGATCAGTCACGTGATCAGTACATGATCAGTCACGTGAACAGTGCATGATCATTTACGTGATCTGTGCATGATCAGTCACGTGACCAGTATATGGTAGCTACGTGATCATTCCATGACGAGCCACGTGAGCAGTGCATGATAGCCACGTGATGTGTGCATGAGTTACGTGAGCAGAGTATGATCAGCCACGTGATCAGTGCATGAGTGCCACGTGATCAGTGCATGATATGTCACGTGACAGGTGTGTGATCAGCCACGTGAACAGTGCATGTTCAGCCACGTGATCAGTGCATGATAGCCACGTGATCAGTGCATGATCAGTTACGTGAGCAGTGTATGATCAGCCACGTGATCAGTGCATGGTCAGACACGTGAACAGTGTATGATCAGCCACGTGATCAGTGCATGATATCCAAGTGATCAGTGCATGATCATCACGTGATCAGTGTATGATCAGCCACGTGAACAGTGCATGCTCAGTCACGTGATCTGGGCCTGCTGAGCTGCGTGATTACTGTCTGCTCATCTGCTTGACAATTGCCAGCTGAGCTGCACGATTCCTGCCTGTCATCTGCTTGACAATTGCCAGCTGTGCTGCGTAATTCCTGCCTGCTCAGCTGCTTGATTATTGCCAGCTGAGCAGCATGATTCCTCACACCTGAGTTCCATGATTATTGCCTGCTGACTGTTTGATTCGTGCCTACTCAGCTCTTTGTTTATTGCCTCCAGAGGCACATGATCAGTGTATGATAGCAAACATGATCAGCGCATGATCAGTCACATGATCAGCGCCATTAAGTCACGTGATCACTACATGATAGTCATGTGATCAGTCCATGCTCAGTCACGGTATCAGTGCATGATCAGCCACGTGATCAGTGCATGATCTGTCACATGATTAGTGTATGATCATCCACGTGATCAGTGCATGGGCAGTCATGTGATCAGTGCATGATATAGACGTGATCAGTGCATGATCAGTCTCGTGATCAGTGCATGATAGCCACGTGATCAGTGCATGATCAGTCACCTGATGGGTGTATGATCATTCACGTGACCTGTACATGGTAGCTACATGATCATTGCATGATCAGCCACGTGAGCAGTGCATGATAGCCACGTGATCAGTGCATGATCAGTCACGTGATCAGTGCATGATCAGTCACGTGATCAGTGCATGATCAGCCACGTGATCAGTGCATGATCAGCCACGTGATCAGTGCATGATCAGCCACGTGATCAGTGCATGATAGCCACGTGATCAGTGCATGATCAGTCACGTGATCAGTGCATGATCAGTCACGTGATCAGTGCATGATCAGCCACGTGATCAGTGCATGATCAGCCACGTGATCAGTGCATGATCAATTACGTGATCAGTGCATGATCAGTCACGTGACCAGTACATGGTAGCTACGTGATCATGCATGATCAGCCACGTGATCAGTGCATGATAGCCACGTGATCAGTGCATGATCAGCCACGTGATCAGTGCATGATCAGTCACGTGATCGTGCATGATCAGCCACGTGATCAGTGCATGATAGCCACGTGATCAGTGCATGATCAGCCACGTGATCAGTGCATGATCAGCCACGTGATCAGTGCATGATCAGCCACGTGATCAGTGCATGATCAGCCACGTGATCAGTGCATGATCAGCCACGTGATCAGTGCATGATAGCCACGTGATCAGTGCATGATCAGTCACGTGATCAGTGCATGATCAGCCACGTGATCAGTGCATGATCAGCCACGTGATCAGTGCATGATCAATTACGTGATCAGTGCATGATCAGTCACGTGACCAGTGCATGATAGCTACGTGATCAGTGCATGATCAGCCACGTGATCAGTGCATGATAGCCACGTGATCAGTGCATGATCAGTCACGTGATCAGTGCATGATCAGTCACGTGATAGTGTGTGATCAGCCACGTGATCAGTGCATGATATCCACGTGATCAGTGCATGACAGCCACGTGATCAGTGCATGATAGCCACGTGATCAGTGCATGATCAGTCACGTGATCATGTGTGATCAGCCACGTGATCAGTGCATGATGAGCCACGTGATCAGTGCATGATCAATTACGTGATCAGTGCATGATCAGTCACGTGACCAGTACATGGTTGCTACGTGATCGTGCATGATCAGCCACGTGATCAGTGCATGATAGCCACGTGATCAGTGCATGATCAGTCACGTGATCAGTGCATGATCAGTCACGTGATCAGTGCATGATCAGTCACGTGATCAGTGCATGATCAGTCACGTGATCAGTATATGATGCACGTGATCAGTGCATGACAGCCACGTGATCAGTGCATGATAGTCACGTGACAGTGTGTGATCAGCCACGTGATCAGTGCATGATCAGCCACGTGATCAGTGCATGATAGCCACGTGATCAGTGCATGATCAGTTACGTGAGCAGTGTATGATCAGCCACGTGATCAGTGCATGGTCAGACACGTGAACAGTGTATGATCAGCCACGTGATCAGTGCATGATATCCAGTGATCAGTGCATGATCATCACGTGATCAGTGTATGATCAGCCACGTGAACAGTGCATGCTCAGTCACGTGATCAGGGCCTGCTGAGCTGCGTGATTACTGTCTGCTCATCTGCTTGACAATTGCCAGCTGAGCTGCACGATTCCTGCCTGTCATCTGCTTGACAATTGCCAGCTGTGCTGCGTAATTCCTGCCTGCTCAGCTGCTTGATTATTGCCAGCTGAGCAGCATGATTCCTCACACCTGAGTTCCATGATTATTGCCTGCTGACTGTTTGATTCGTGCCTACTCAGCTCTTTGTTTATTGCCTCCAGAGGCACATGATCAGTGTATGATAGCAAACATGATCAGCGCATGATCAGTCACATGATCAGCGCCATTAAGTCACGTGATCACTACATGATAGTCATGTGATCAGTCCATGCTCAGTCACGGTATCAGTGCATGATCAGCCACGTGATCAGTGCATGATCTGTCACAAGATTAGTGTATGATCATCCACGTGATCAGTGCATGGGCAGTCATGTGATCAGTGCATGATATAGACGTGATCAGTGCATGATCAGTCACGTGATCAGTGCATGATAGCCACGTGATCAGTGCATGATCAGTCACCTGATGGGTGTATGATCATTCACGTGACCTGTACATGGTAGCTACATGATCATTGCATGATCAGCCACGTGAGTAGTGCATGATAGCCACGTGATCAGTGCATGATCAGCCACGTGATCAGTGCATGATCAGTCACGTGATCAGTGCATGATCAGCCACGTGATCAGTGCATGATCAGTCACGTGATCAGTGCATGATCAGCCACGTGATCAGTGCATGATCAGGCACGTGATCAGTGCATGATCAGCCACGTGATCAGTGCATGATAGCCACGTGATCAGTGCATGATCAGTCACGTGATCAGTGCATGATCAGTCACGTGATCAGTGCATGATGCCACGTGATCAGTGCATGATCAGCCACGTGATCAGTGCATGATCAATTACGTGATCAGTGCATGATCAGTCACGTGATCAGTACATGATAGCTACGTGATCAGTGCATGATCAGCCACGTGATCAGTGCATGATAGCCACGTGATCAGTGCATGATAGCCACGTGATCAGTGCATGATCAGTCATGTGATCGTGCATGATCAGCCACGTGATCAGTGCATGATAGCCACGTGATCAGTGCATGACAGCCACGTGATCAGTGCATGATAGCCACGTGATCAGTGCATGATCAGTCACGTGATCATGTGTGATCAGCCACGTGATCAGTGCATGATCAGCCACGTGATCAGTGCATGATCAATTACGTGATCAGTGCATGATCAGTCACGTGACCAGTACATGGTAGCTACGTGATCATTGCATGATCAGCCACGTGATCAGTGCATGATAGCCACGTGATCAGTGCATGATAGCCACGTGATCAGTGCATGATCAGTCATGTGATACGTGTGTGATCAGCCACGTGATCAGTGCATGATATCCACGTGATCAGTGCATGACAGCCACGTGATCAGTGCATGAGAGCCACGTGATCAGTGCATGATCAGTCACGTGATACATGTGTGATCAGCCACGTGATCAGTGCATGATGAGCCACGTGATCAGTGCAGGATCAATTACGTGATCAGTGCATGATCAGTCACGTGACCAGTACATGGTTGCTACGTGATCGTTGCATGATCAGCCACGTGAGCAGAGCATGATAGCCACGTGATCAGTGCATGATCAGTCACGTGATCAGTACATGATCAGTCACGTGAACAGTGCATGATCATTTACGTGATCTGTGCATGATCAGTCACGTGACCAGTATATGGTAGCTACGTGATCATTCCATGACGAGCCACGTGAGCAGTGCATGATAGCCACGTGATGTGTGCATGAGTTACGTGAGCAGAGTATGATCAGCCACGTGATCAGTGCATGAGTGCCACGTGATCAGTGCATGATATGTCACGTGACAGGTGTGTGATCAGCCACGTGAACAGTGCATGTTCAGCCACGTGATCAGTGCATGATAGCCACGTGATCAGTGCATGATCAGTTACGTGAGCAGTGTATGATCAGCCACGTGATCAGTGCATGGTCAGACACGTGAACAGTGTATGATCAGCCACGTGATCAGTGCATGATATCCAAGTGATCAGTGCATGATCATCACGTGATCAGTGTATGATCAGCCACGTGAACAGTGCATGCTCAGTCACGTGATCTGGGCCTGCTGAGCTGCGTGATTACTGTCTGCTCATCTGCTTGACAATTGCCAGCTGAGCTGCACGATTCCTGCCTGTCATCTGCTTGACAATTGCCAGCTGTGCTGCGTAATTCCTGCCTGCTCAGCTGCTTGATTATTGCCAGCTGAGCAGCATGATTCCTCACACCTGAGTTCCATGATTATTGCCTGCTGACTGTTTGATTCGTGCCTACTCAGCTCTTTGTTTATTGCCTCCAGAGGCACATGATCAGTGTATGATAGCAAACATGATCAGCGCATGATCAGTCACATGATCAGCGCCATTAAGTCACGTGATCACTACATGATAGTCATGTGATCAGTCCATGCTCAGTCACGGTATCAGTGCATGATCAGCCACGTGATCAGTGCATGATCTGTCACATGATTAGTGTATGATCATCCACGTGATCAGTGCATGGGCAGTCATGTGATCAGTGCATGATATAGACGTGATCAGTGCATGATCAGTCTCGTGATCAGTGCATGATAGCCACGTGATCAGTGCATGATCAGTCACCTGATGGGTGTATGATCATTCACGTGACCTGTACATGGTAGCTACATGATCATTGCATGATCAGCCACGTGAGCAGTGCATGATAGCCACGTGATCAGTGCATGATCAGTCACGTGATCAGTGCATGATCAGTCACGTGATCAGTGCATGATCAGCCACGTGATCAGTGCATGATCAGCCACGTGATCAGTGCATGATCAGCCACGTGATCAGTGCATGATAGCCACGTGATCAGTGCATGATCAGTCACGTGATCAGTGCATGATCAGTCACGTGATCAGTGCATGATCAGCCACGTGATCAGTGCATGATCAGCCACGTGATCAGTGCATGATCAATTACGTGATCAGTGCATGATCAGTCACGTGACCAGTACATGGTAGCTACGTGATCATGCATGATCAGCCACGTGATCAGTGCATGATAGCCACGTGATCAGTGCATGATCAGCCACGTGATCAGTGCATGATCAGTCACGTGATCAGTGCATGATCAGCCACGTGATCAGTGCATGATAGCCACGTGATCAGTGCATGATCAGCCACGTGATCAGTGCATGAGCCACGTGATCAGTGCATGATCAGCCACGTGATCAGTGCATGATCAGTCACGTGATCAGTGCATGATCAGCCACGTGATCAGTGCATGATAGCCACGTGATCAGTGCATGATCAGTCACGTGATCAGTGCATGATCAGCCACGTGATCAGTGCATGATCAGCCACGTGATCAGTGCATGATCAGTTACGTGATCAGTGCATGATCAGTCACGTGACCAGTGCATGGTAGCTACGTGATCATTGCATGATCAGCCACGTGATCAGTGCATGATAGCCACGTGATCAGTGCATGATCAGTCACGTGATCAGTGCATGATCAGTCACGTGATAGTGTGTGATCAGCCACGTGATCAGTGCATGATATCCACGTGATCAGTGCATGACAGCCACGTGATCAGTGCATGATAGCCACGTGATCAGTGCATGATCAGTCACGTGATCATGTGTGATCAGCCACGTGATCAGTGCATGATGAGCCACGTGATCAGTGCATGATCAATTACGTGATCAGTGCATGATCAGTCACGTGACCAGTACATGGTTGCTACGTGATCGTGCATGATCAGCCACGTGATCAGTGCATGATAGCCACGTGATCAGTGCATGATCAGTCACGTGATCAGTGCATGATCAGTCACGTGATCAGTGCATGATCATTTACGTGATCAGTGCATGATCAGTCACGTGACCAGTATATGGTAGCTACGTGATCAGTGCATGACAGCCACGTGATCAGTGCATGATATGTCACGTGACAGTGTGTGATCAGCCACGTGATCAGTGCATGATCAGCCACGTGATCAGTGCATGATAGCCACGTGATCAGTGCATGATCAGTTACGTGAGCAGTGTATGATCAGCCACGTGATCAGTGCATGGTCAGACACGTGATCAGTGTATGATCAGCCACGTGATCAGTGCATGATATCCAGTGATCAGTGCATGATCATCACGTGATCAGTGTATGATCAGCCACGTGAACAGTGCATGCTCAGTCACGTGATCTGGGCCTGCTGAGCTGCGTGATTACTGTCTGCTCATCTGCTTGACAATTGCCAGCTGAGCTGCACGATTCCTGCCTGTCATCTGCTTGACAATTGCCAGCTGTGCTGCGTAATTCCTGCCTGCTCAGCTGCTTGATTATTGCCAGCTGAGCAGCATGATTCCTCACACCTGAGTTCCATGATTATTGCCTGCTGACTGTTTGATTCGTGCCTACTCAGCTCTTTGTTTATTGCCTCCAGAGGCACATGATCAGTGTATGATAGCAAACATGATCAGCGCATGATCAGTCACATGATCAGCGCCATTAAGTCACGTGATCACTACATGATAGTCATGTGATCAGTCCATGCTCAGTCACGGTATCAGTGCATGATCAGCCACGTGATCAGTGCATGATCTGTCACAAGATTAGTGTATGATCATCCACGTGATCAGTGCATGGGCAGTCATGTGATCAGTGCATGATATAGACGTGATCAGTGCATGATCAGTCACGTGATCAGTGCATGATAGCCACGTGATCAGTGCATGATCAGTCACCTGATGGGTGTATGATCATTCACGTGACCTGTACATGGTAGCTACATGATCATTGCATGATCAGCCACGTGAGTAGTGCATGATAGCCACGTGATCAGTGCATGATCAGCCACGTGATCAGTGCATGATCAGTCACGTGATCAGTGCATGATCAGCCACGTGATCAGTGCATGATCAGTCACGTGATCAGTGCATGATCAGCCACGTGATCAGTGCATGATCAGGCACGTGATCAGTGCATGATCAGCCACGTGATCAGTGCATGATAGCCACGTGATCAGTGCATGATCAGTCACGTGATCAGTGCATGATCAGTCACGTGATCAGTGTATGATGCCACGTGATCAGTGCATGATCAGCCACATGATCAGTGCATGATCAATTACGTGATCAGTGCATGATCAGTCACGTGACCAGTACATGATAGCTACGTGATCAGTGCATGATCAGCCACGTGATCAGTGCATGATAGCCACGTGATCAGTGCATGATAGCCACGTGATCAGTGCATGATCAGTCACGTGATCAGTGCATGATCAGCCACGTGATCAGTGCATGATATCCACGTGATCAGTGCATGATCAGCCACGTGATCAGTGCATGATAGCCACGTGATCAGTGCATGATCAGTCACGTGATCATGTGTGATCAGCCACGTGATCAGTGCATGATCAGCCACGTGATCAGTGCATGATCAATTACGTGATCAGTGCATGATCAGTCACGTGACCAGTGCATGGTAGCTACGTGATCATTGCATGATCAGCCACGTGATCAGTGCATGATAGCCACGTGATCAGTGCATGATAGCCACGTGATCAGTGCATGATCAGTCATGTGATACGTGTGTGATCAGCCACGTGATCAGTGCATGATATCCACGTGATCAGTGCATGACAGCCACGTGATCAGTGCATGAGAGCCACGTGATCAGTGCATGATCAGTCACGTGATACATGTGTGATCAGCCACGTGATCAGTGCATGATGAGCCACGTGATCAGTGCATGATCAATTACGTGATCAGTGCATGATCAGTCACGTGACCAGTACATGGTTGCTACGTGATCGTTGCATGATCAGCCACGTGAGCAGTGCATGATAGCCACGTGATCAGTGCATGATCAGTCACGTGATCAGTGCATGATCAGTCACGTGAACAGTGCATGATCATTTACGTGATCAGTGCATGATCAGTCACGTGACCAGTATATGGTAGCTACGTGATCATTCCATGACGAGCCACGTGAGCAGTGCATGATAGCCACGTGATGTGTGCATGAGTTACGTGAGCAGAGTATGATCAGCCACGTGATCAGTGCATGAGTGCCACGTGATCAGTGCATGATATGTCACGTGACAGGTGTGTGATCAGCCACGTGAACAGTGCATGTTCAGCCACGTGATCAGTGCATGATAGCCACGTGATCAGTGCATGATCAGTTACGTGAGCAGTGTATGATCAGCCACGTGATCAGTGCATGGTCAGACACGTGAACAGTGTATGATCAGCCACGTGATCAGTGCATGATATCCAAGTGATCAGTGCATGATCATCACGTGATCAGTGTATGATCAGCCACGTGAACAGTGCATGCTCAGTCACGTGATCTGGGCCTGCTGAGCTGCGTGATTACTGTCTGCTCATCTGCTTGACAATTGCCAGCTGAGCTGCACGATTCCTGCCTGTCATCTGCTTGACAATTGCCAGCTGTGCTGCGTAATTCCTGCCTGCTCAGCTGCTTGATTATTGCCAGCTGAGCAGCATGATTCCTCACACCTGAGTTCCATGATTATTGCCTGCTGACTGTTTGATTCGTGCCTACTCAGCTCTTTGTTTATTGCCTCCAGAGGCACATGATCAGTGTATGATAGCAAACATGATCAGCGCATGATCAGTCACATGATCAGCGCCATTAAGTCACGTGATCACTACATGATAGTCATGTGATCAGTCCATGCTCAGTCACGGTATCAGTGCATGATCAGCCACGTGATCAGTGCATGATCAGCCACGTGATCAGTGCATGATAGCCACGTGATCAGTGCATGATCAGTCACGTGATCAGTGCATGATCAGTCACGTGATCAGTGCATGATCAGCCACGTGATCAGTGCATGATCAGCCACGTGATCAGTGCATGATCAGCCACGTGATCAGTGCATGATCAGTCACCTGATGGGTGTATGATCATTCACGTGACCTGTACATGGTAGCTACATGATCATTGCATGATCAGCCACGTGAGTAGTGCATGATAGCCACGTGATCAGTGCATGATCAGTCACGTGATCAGTGCATGATCAGTCATGTGACCAGTACATGGTAGCTGCGTGATCATGCATGATCAGCCACGTGAGCAGTGCATGATAGCCACGTGATCAGTGCATGATCAGCCACGTGATCAGTGCATGATCAGTCACGTGATCAGTGCATGATCAGCCACGTGATCAGTGCATGCTCAGTCACGTGATCTGGGCCTGCTGAGCTGCGTGATTACTGTCTGCTCATCTGCTTGACAATTGCCAGCTGAGCTGCACGATTCCTGCCTGTCATCTGCTTGACAATTGCCAGCTGTGCTGCGTAATTCCTGCCTGCTCAGCTGCTTGATTATTGCCAGCTGAGCAGCATGATTCCTCACACCTGAGTTCCATGATTATTGCCTGCTGACTGTTTGATTCGTGCCTACTCAGCTCTTTGTTTATTGCCTCCAGAGGCACATGATCAGTGTATGATAGCAAACATGATCAGCGCATGATCAGTCACATGATCAGCGCCATTAAGTCACGTGATCACTACATGATAGTCATGTGATCAGTCCATGCTCAGTCACGGTATCAGTGCATGATCAGCCACGTGATCAGTGCATGATCTGTCACAAGATTAGTGTATGATCATCCACGTGATCAGTGCATGGGCAGTCATGTGATCAGTGCATGATATAGACGTGATCAGTGCATGATCAGTCTCGTGATCAGTGCATGATAGCCACGTGATCAGTGCATGATCAGTCACCTGATGGGTGTATGATCATTCACGTGACCTGTACATGGTAGCTACATGATCATTGCATGATCAGCCACGTGAGTAGTTCATGATAGCCACGTGATCACTGCATGATCAGTCACGTGATCAGTGCATGATCAGTCATGTGACCAGTACATGGTAGCTGCGTGATCATGGCATGATCAGCCACGTGAGCAGTGCATGATAGCCACGTGATCAGTGCATGATCAGACACGTGATCAGTGCATGATCAGTCACGTGATCAGTGCATGATCAGCCACGTGATCAGTGCATGATCAGGCACGTGATCAGTGTATGTCAGCCAAGTGATCAGTGCATGATAGCCACGTGATCAGTGCATGATCAGTCACGTGATCAGTGCATGATCAGTTATGTGATCAGTGTATGATCAGCCACGTGATCAGTGCATGATCAGCCACATGATCAGTGCATGATCAATTACGTGATCAGTGCATGATCAGTCACGTGACCAGTACATGGTAGCTACGTGATCATTGCATGATCAGCCACGTGATCAGTGCATGATAGCCACGTGATCAGTGCATGATAGCCACGTGATCAGTGCATGATCAGTCATGTGATCGTGTGTGATCAGCCACGTGATCAGTGCATGACAGCCACGTGATCAGTGCATGAGAGCCACGTGATCAGTGCATGATCAGTCACGTGATACATGTGTGATCAGCCACGTGATCAGTGCATGATGAGCCACGTGATCAGTGCAGGATCAATTACGTGATCAGTGCATGATCAGTCACGTGACCAGTACATGGTTGCTACGTGATCGTTGCATGATCAGCCACGTGAGCAGAGCATGATAGCCACGTGATCAGTGCATGATCAGTCACGTGATCAGTACATGATCAGTCACGTGAACAGTGCATGATCATTTACGTGATCTTTGCATGATCAGTCACGTGACCAGTATATGGTTGCTACGTGATCATTCCATGACGAGCCACGTGAGCAGTGCATGATAGCCACGTGATGTGTGCATGAGTTACGTGAGCAGAGTATGATCAGCCACGTGATCAGTGCATGAGTGCCACGTGATCAGTGCATGATATGTCACGTGACAGGTGTGTGATCAGCCACGTGAACAGTGCATGTTCAGCCACGTGATCAGTGCATGATAGCCACGTGATCAGTGCATGATCAGTTACGTGAGCAGTGTATGATCAGCCACGTGATCAGTGCATGGTCAGACACGTGAACAGTGTATGATCAGCCACGTGATCAGTGCATGATATCCAAGTGATCAGTGCATGATCATCACGTGATCAGTGTATGATCAGCCACGTGAACAGTGCATGCTCAGTCACGTGATCTGGGCCTGCTGAGCTGCGTGATTCCTGCCTGTCATCTGCTTGACAATTGCCAGCTGTGCTGCGTAATTCCTGCCTGCTCAGCTGCTTGATTATTGCCAGCTGAGCAGCATGATTCCTCACAGCTGAGTTCCATGATTATTGCCTGCTGACTGTTTGATTCGTGCCTACTCAGCTCTTTGTTTATTGCCTCCAGAGGCACATGATCAGTGTATGATAGCAAACATGATCAGCGCATGATCAGTCACATGATCAGCGCCATTAAGTCACGTGATCACTACATGATAGTCATGTGATCAGTCCATGCTCAGTCACGGTATCAGTGCATGATCAGCCACGTGATCAGTGCATGATCAGCCACGTGATCAGTGCATGATCAGCCACGTGATCAGTGCATGATCAGTCACGTGATCAGTGCATGATCAGTCACGTGATCAGTGCATGATCAGCCACGTGATCAGTGCATGATCAGCCACGTGATCAGTGCATGATCAGTCACGTGATCAGTGCATGATCAGCCACGTGATCAGTGCATGATCAGTCACGTGATCAGTGCATGATCAGCCACGTGATCAGTGCATGATCAGTCACGTGATCAGTGCATGATCAGTCACGTGACCAGTACATGGTAGCTACGTGATCATTGCATGATCAGCCACGTGAGCAGTGCATGATAGCCACGTGATCAGTGCATGATCAGTCACGTGATCAGTGCATGATCAGCCACGTGATCAGTGCATGATGCCACGTGATCAGTGCATGATAGTCACGTGATCAGTGTGTGATCAGCCACGTGATCAGTGCATGATCAGCCACGTGATCAGTGCATGATAGCCACGTGATCAGTGCATGATCAGTTACGTGATCAGTGCATGATCAGCCACGTGATCAGTGCATGATCAGACACGTGATCAGTGCATGATCAGCCACGTGATCAGTGCATGATATCCACGTGATCAGTGCATGATCAGTCACGTGATCAGTGCATGATCAGCCACGTGATCAGTGCATGATCAGTCACGTGATCAGTGCATGAAGTCACGTGATCAGTGCATGATAGTCACGTGATCAGTGCATGATCAGTCACGTGATCAGTGCATGATCAGCCACGTGATCAGTGCATGATCAGCCACGTGATCAGTGCATGATAGCCACGTGATCAGTGCATGATCAGTCACGTGATCAGTGCATGATCAGTCACGTGATCAGTGCATGATCAGCCACGTGATCAGTGCATGATCAGTCACGTGATCAGTGCATGATCATCCACGTGATCAGTGCATGATCAGTCACGTGATCAGTGCATGATATAGACGTGATCAGTGCATGATCAGTCACGTGATCAGTGCATGATAGCCACGTGATCAGTGCATGATCAGTCACGTGATCAGTGTATGATCAGTCACGTGATCAGTACATGGTAGCTACGTGATCATTGCATGATCAGCCACGTGATCAGTGCATGATAGCCACGTGATCAGTGCATGATCAGTCACGTGATCAGTGCATGATCAGTCATGTGATCAGTACATGGTAGCTGCGTGATCATGCATGATCAGCCACGTGATCAGTGCATGATAGCCACGTGATCAGTGCATGATCAGCCACGTGATCAGTGCATGATCAGTCACGTGATCAGTGCATGATCAGCCACGTGATCAGTGCATGATCAGGCACGTGATCAGTGCATGATCAGCCACGTGATCAGTGCATGATAGCCACGTGATCAGTGCATGATCAGTCACGTGATCAGTGCATGATCAGTCACGTGATCAGTGCATGATCAGCCACGTGATCAGTGCATGATCAGCCACGTGATCAGTGCATGATCAATTACGTGATCAGTGCATGATCAGTCACGTGATCAGTGCATGGTAGCTACGTGATCAGTGCATGATCAGCCACGTGATCAGTGCATGATAGCCACGTGATCAGTGCATGATCAGCCACGTGATCAGTGCATGATCAGTCATGTGATCGTGCATGATCAGCCACGTGATCAGTGCATGATATCCACGTGATCAGTGCATGACAGCCACGTGATCAGTGCATGATAGCCACGTGATCAGTGCATGATCAGTCACGTGATCATGTGTGATCAGCCACGTGATCAGTGCATGATCAGCCACGTGATCAGTGCATGATCAATTACGTGATCAGTGCATGATCAGTCACGTGACCAGTACATGGTAGCTACGTGATCATTGCATGATCAGCCACGTGATCAGTGCATGATAGCCACGTGATCAGTGCATGATAGCCACGTGATCAGTGCATGATCAGTCATGTGATACGTGTGTGATCAGCCACGTGATCAGTGCATGATATCCACGTGATCAGTGCATGACAGCCACGTGATCAGTGCATGAGAGCCACGTGATCAGTGCATGATCAGTCACGTGATACATGTGTGATCAGCCACGTGATCAGTGCATGATGAGCCACGTGATCAGTGCAGGATCAATTACGTGATCAGTGCATGATCAGTCACGTGACCAGTACATGGTTGCTACGTGATCGTTGCATGATCAGCCACGTGAGCAGAGCATGATAGCCACGTGATCAGTGCATGATCAGTCACGTGATCAGTACATGATCAGTCACGTGAACAGTGCATGATCATTTACGTGATCTGTGCATGATCAGTCACGTGACCAGTATATGGTAGCTACGTGATCATTCCATGACGAGCCACGTGAGCAGTGCATGATAGCCACGTGATGTGTGCATGAGTTACGTGAGCAGAGTATGATCAGCCACGTGATCAGTGCATGAGTGCCACGTGATCAGTGCATGATATGTCACGTGACAGGTGTGTGATCAGCCACGTGAACAGTGCATGTTCAGCCACGTGATCAGTGCATGATAGCCACGTGATCAGTGCATGATCAGTTACGTGAGCAGTGTATGATCAGCCACGTGATCAGTGCATGGTCAGACACGTGAACAGTGTATGATCAGCCACGTGATCAGTGCATGATATCCAAGTGATCAGTGCATGATCATCACGTGATCAGTGTATGATCAGCCACGTGAACAGTGCATGCTCAGTCACGTGATCTGGGCCTGCTGAGCTGCGTGATTACTGTCTGCTCATCTGCTTGACAATTGCCAGCTGAGCTGCACGATTCCTGCCTGTCATCTGCTTGACAATTGCCAGCTGTGCTGCGTAATTCCTGCCTGCTCAGCTGCTTGATTATTGCCAGCTGAGCAGCATGATTCCTCACACCTGAGTTCCATGATTATTGCCTGCTGACTGTTTGATTCGTGCCTACTCAGCTCTTTGTTTATTGCCTCCAGAGGCACATGATCAGTGTATGATAGCAAACATGATCAGCGCATGATCAGTCACATGATCAGCGCCATTAAGTCACGTGATCACTACATGATAGTCATGTGATCAGTCCATGCTCAGTCACGGTATCAGTGCATGATCAGCCACGTGATCAGTGCATGATCTGTCACAAGATTAGTGTATGATCATCCACGTGATCAGTGCATGGGCAGTCATGTGATCAGTGCATGATATAGACGTGATCAGTGCATGATCAGTCTCGTGATCAGTGCATGATAGCCACGTGATCAGTGCATGATCAGTCACCTGATGGGTGTATGATCATTCACGTGACCTGTACATGGTAGCTACATGATCATTGCATGATCAGCCACGTGAGCAGTGCATGATAGCCACGTGATCAGTGCATGATCAGTCACGTGATCAGTGCATGATCAGTCACGTGATCAGTGCATGATCAGCCACGTGATCAGTGCATGATCAGCCACGTGATCAGTGCATGATCAGCCACGTGATCAGTGCATGATAGCCACGTGATCAGTGCATGATCAGTCACGTGATCAGTGCATGATCAGTCACGTGATCAGTGCATGATCAGCCACGTGATCAGTGCATGATCAGCCACGTGATCAGTGCATGATCAATTACGTGATCAGTGCATGATCAGTCACGTGATCAGTACATGGTAGCTACGTGATCATGCATGATCAGCCACGTGATCAGTGCATGATAGCCACGTGATCAGTGCATGATAGCCACGTGATCAGTGCATGATCAGTCATGTGATACGTGCATGATCAGCCACGTGATCAGTGCATGATATCCACGTGATCAGTGCATGATCAGCCACGTGATCAGTGCATGAGAGCCACGTGATCAGTGCATGATCAGCCACGTGATCAGTGCATGATCAGCCACGTGATCAGTGCATGATCAGCCACGTGATCAGTGCATGATAGCCACGTGATCAGTGCATGATCAGTCACGTGATCAGTGCATGATCAGCCACGTGATCAGTGCATGATCAGCCACGTGATCAGTGCATGATCAATTACGTGATCAGTGCATGATCAGTCACGTGATCAGTGCATGGTAGCTACGTGATCAGTGCATGATCAGCCACGTGATCAGTGCATGATAGCCACGTGATCAGTGCATGATCAGTCACGTGATCAGTGCATGATCAGTCACGTGATAGTGTGTGATCAGCCACGTGATCAGTGCATGATATCCACGTGATCAGTGCATGACAGCCACGTGATCAGTGCATGATAGCCACGTGATCAGTGCATGATCAGTCACGTGATCATGTGTGATCAGCCACGTGATCAGTGCATGATGAGCCACGTGATCAGTGCATGATCAATTACGTGATCAGTGCATGATCAGTCACGTGACCAGTACATGGTTGCTACGTGATCGTTGCATGATCAGCCACGTGAGCAGTGCATGATAGCCACGTGATCAGTGCATGATCAGTCACGTGATCAGTGCATGATCAGTCACGTGATCAGTGCATGATCATTTACGTGATCAGTGCATGATCAGTCACGTGACCAGTATATGATTGCCACGTGATCAGTGCATGACAGCCACGTGATCAGTGCATGATATGTCACGTGACAGTGTGTGATCAGCCACGTGATCAGTGCATGATCAGCCACGTGATCAGTGCATGATAGCCACGTGATCAGTGCATGATCAGTTACGTGAGCAGTGTATGATCAGCCACGTGATCAGTGCATGGTCAGACACGTGAACAGTGTATGATCAGCCACGTGATCAGTGCATGATATCCAGTGATCAGTGCATGATCATCACGTGATCAGTGTATGATCAGCCACGTGAACAGTGCATGCTCAGTCACGTGATCTGGGCCTGCTGAGCTGCGTGATTACTGTCTGCTCATCTGCTTGACAATTGCCAGCTGAGCTGCACGATTCCTGCCTGTCATCTGCTTGACAATTGCCAGCTGTGCTGCGTAATTCCTGCCTGCTCAGCTGCTTGATTATTGCCAGCTGAGCAGCATGATTCCTCACACCTGAGTTCCATGATTATTGCCTGCTGACTGTTTGATTCGTGCCTACTCAGCTCTTTGTTTATTGCCTCCAGAGGCACATGATCAGTGTATGATAGCAAACATGATCAGCGCATGATCAGTCACATGATCAGCGCCATTAAGTCACGTGATCACTACATGATAGTCATGTGATCAGTCCATGCTCAGTCACGGTATCAGTGCATGATCAGCCACGTGATCAGTGCATGATCTGTCACAAGATTAGTGTATGATCATCCACGTGATCAGTGCATGGGCAGTCATGTGATCAGTGCATGATATAGACGTGAACAGTGCATGATCAGTCTCGTGATCAGTGCATGATAGCCACGTGATCAGTGCATGATCAGTCACCTGATGGGTGTATGATCATTCACGTGACCTGTACATGGTAGCTACATGATCATTGCATGATCAGCCACGTGAGTAGTGCATGATAGCCACGTGATCAGTGCATGATCAGTCACGTGATCAGTGCATGATCAGTCATGTGACCAGTACATGGTAGCTGCGTGATCATGGCATGATCAGCCACGTGATCAGTGCATGATAGCCACGTGATCAGTGCATGATCAGACACGTGATCAGTGCATGATCAGTCACGTGATCAGTGCATGATCAGCCACGTGATCAGTGCATGACCAGGCACGTGATCAGTGTATGTCAGCCAAGTGATCAGTGCATGATAGCCACGTGATCAGTGCATGATCAGTCACGTGATCAGTGCATGATCAGTTATGTGATCAGTGTATGATGCCACGTGATCAGTGCATGATCAGCCACATGATCAGTGCATGATCAATTACGTGATCAGTGCATGATCAGTCACGTGACCAGTACATGGTAGCTACGTGATCATTGCATGATCAGCCACGTGATCAGTGCATGATAGCCACGTGATCAGTGCATGATAGCCACGTGATCAGTGCATGATCAGTCATGTGATCGTGTGTGATCAGCCACGTGATCAGTGCATGATATCCACGTGATCAGTGCATGACAGCCACGTGATCAGTGCATGATAGCCACGTGATCAGTGCATGATCAGTCACGTGATCATGTGTGATCAGCCACGTGATCAGTGCATGATCAGCCACGTGATCAGTGCATGATCAATTACGTGATCAGTGCATGATCAGTCACGTGACCAGTACATGGTAGCTACGTGATCATTGCATGATCAGCCACGTGATCAGTGCATGATAGCCACGTGATCAGTGCATGATAGCCACGTGATCAGTGCATGATCAGTCATGTGATACGTGTGTGATCAGCCACGTGATCAGTGCATGATATCCACGTGATCAGTGCATGACAGCCACGTGATCAGTGCATGAGAGCCACGTGATCAGTGCATGATCAGTCACGTGATACATGTGTGATCAGCCACGTGATCAGTGCATGATGAGCCACGTGATCAGTGCAGGATCAATTACGTGATCAGTGCATGATCAGTCACGTGACCAGTACATGGTTGCTACGTGATCGTTGCATGATCAGCCACGTGAGCAGAGCATGATAGCCACGTGATCAGTGCATGATCAGTCACGTGATCAGTACATGATCAGTCACGTGAACAGTGCATGATCATTTACGTGATCTGTGCATGATCAGTCACGTGACCAGTATATGGTAGCTACGTGATCATTCCATGACGAGCCACGTGAGCAGTGCATGATAGCCACGTGATGTGTGCATGAGTTACGTGAGCAGAGTATGATCAGCCACGTGATCAGTGCATGAGTGCCACGTGATCAGTGCATGATATGTCACGTGACAGGTGTGTGATCAGCCACGTGAACAGTGCATGTTCAGCCACGTGATCAGTGCATGATAGCCACGTGATCAGTGCATGATCAGTTACGTGAGCAGTGTATGATCAGCCACGTGATCAGTGCATGGTCAGACACGTGAACAGTGTATGATCAGCCACGTGATCAGTGCATGATATCCAAGTGATCAGTGCATGATCATCACGTGATCAGTGTATGATCAGCCACGTGAACAGTGCATGCTCAGTCACGTGATCTGGGCCTGCTGAGCTGCGTGATTACTGTCTGCTCATCTGCTTGACAATTGCCAGCTGAGCTGCACGATTCCTGCCTGTCATCTGCTTGACAATTGCCAGCTGTGCTGCGTAATTCCTGCCTGCTCAGCTGCTTGATTATTGCCAGCTGAGCAGCATGATTCCTCACACCTGAGTTCCATGATTATTGCCTGCTGACTGTTTGATTCGTGCCTACTCAGCTCTTTGTTTATTGCCTCCAGAGGCACATGATCAGTGTATGATAGCAAACATGATCAGCGCATGATCAGTCACATGATCAGCGCCATTAAGTCACGTGATCACTACATGATAGTCATGTGATCAGTCCATGCTCAGTCACGGTATCAGTGCATGATCAGCCACGTGATCAGTGCATGATCTGTCACAAGATTAGTGTATGATCATCCACGTGATCAGTGCATGGGCAGTCATGTGATCAGTGCATGATATAGACGTGATCAGTGCATGATCAGTCTCGTGATCAGTGCATGATAGCCACGTGATCAGTGCATGATCAGTCACCTGATGGGTGTATGATCATTCACGTGACCTGTACATGGTAGCTACATGATCATTGCATGATCAGCCACGTGAGTAGTGCATGATAGCCACGTGATCAGTGCATGATCAGTCACGTGATCAGTGCATGATCAGTCACGTGACCAGTGCATGGTAGCTACGTGATCATTGCATGATCAGCCACGTGATCAGTGCATGATAGCCACGTGATCAGTGCATGATAGCCACGTGATCAGTGCATGATCAGTCACGTGATCGTGTGTGATCAGCCACGTGATCAGTGCATGATAGCCACGTGATCAGTGCATGATAGCCACGTGATCAGTGCATGATTAGTCACGTGATCAGTGCATGATCAGTCACGTGATACATGTGTGATCAGCCACGTGATCAGTGCATGATGAGCCACGTGATCAGTGCATGATCATTCACGTGATCAGTGCATGATCAGTCACGTGATCAGTGCATGATCAGTCACGTGATCAGTGCATGATCAGCCACGTGATCAGTGCATGATAGCCACGTGATCAGTGCATGATCAGTCACGTGATCAGTGCATGATCAGTCACGTGAACAGTGCATGATCATTTACGTGATCAGTGCATGATCAGTCACGTGACCAGTATATGGTTGCTACGTGATCATTCCATGACGAGCCACGTGAGCAGTGCATGATAGCCACGTGATGTGTGCATGAGTTACGTGAGCAGAGTATGATCAGCCACGTGATCAGTGCATGAGTGCCACGTGATCAGTGCATGATATGTCACGTGACAGGTGTGTGATCAGCCACGTGAACAGTGCATGTTCAGCCACGTGATCAGTGCATGATAGCCACGTGATCAGTGCATGATCAGTTACGTGAGCAGTGTATGATCAGCCACGTGATCAGTGCATGGTCAGACACGTGAACAGTGTATGATCAGCCACGTGATCAGTGCATGATATCCAAGTGATCAGTGCATGATCATCACGTGATCAGTGTATGATCAGCCACGTGAACAGTGCATGCTCAGTCACGTGATCTGGGCCTGCTGAGCTGCGTGATTACTGTCTGCTCATCTGCTTGACAATTGCCAGCTGAGCTGCGTAATTCCTGCCTGCTCAGCTGCTTGATTATTGCCAGCTGAGCAGCATGATTCCTCACACCTGAGTTCCATGATTATTGCCTGCTGACTGTTTGATTCGTGCCTACTCAGCTCTTTGTTTATTGCCTCCAGAGGCACATGATCAGTGTATGATAGCAAACATGATCAGCGCATGATCAGTCACATGATCAGCGCCATTAAGTCACGTGATCACTACATGATAGTCATGTGATCAGTCCATGCTCAGTCACGGTATCAGTGCATGATCAGCCACGTGATCAGTGCATGATCTGTCACATGATTAGTGTATGATCATCCACGTGATCAGTGCATGGGCAGTCATGTGATCAGTGCATGATATAGACGTGATCAGTGCATGATCAGTCTCGTGATCAGTGCATGATAGCCACGTGATCAGTGCATGATCAGTCACCTGATGGGTGTATGATCATTCACGTGACCTGTACATGGTAGCTACATGATCATTGCATGATCAGCCACGTGAGTAGTGCATGATAGCCACGTGATCACTGCATGATCAGTCACGTGATCAGTGCATGATCAGTCATGTGACCAGTACATGGTAGCTGCGTGATCATGGCATGATCAGCCACGTGATCAGTGCATGATGCCACGTGATCAGTGCATGATCAGCCACGTGATCAGTGCATGATCAGCCACGTGATCAGTGCATGATCAGTCACGTGATCATGTGTGATCAGCCACGTGATCAGTGCATGATCAGCCACGTGATCAGTGCATGATCAATTACGTGATCAGTGCATGATCAGTCACGTGATCAGTACATGGTAGCTACGTGATCATTGCATGATCAGCCACGTGATCAGTGCATGATAGCCACGTGATCAGTGCATGATAGCCACGTGATCAGTGCATGATCAGTCACGTGATACGTGTGTGATCAGCCACGTGATCAGTGCATGATATCCACGTGATCAGTGCATGATCAGCCACGTGATCAGTGCATGATAGCCACGTGATCAGTGCATGATCAGTTACGTGATCAGTGCATGATCAGTCACGTGATCAGTACATGGTTGCTACGTGATCAGTGCATGATCAGCCACGTGATCAGTGCATGATAGCCACGTGATCAGTGCATGATCAGTCACGTGATCAGTGCATGATCAGTTACGTGATCAGTGCATGATCAGTCACGTGACCAGTATATGGTAGCCACGTGATCATTGCATGACAGCCACGTGATCAGTGCATGATAGCCACGTGATCAGTGCATGAGTTACGTGATCAGTGTATGATCAGCCACGTGATCAGTGCATGAGTGCCACGTGATCAGTGCATGATAGTCACGTGATCAGTGTGTGATCAGCCACGTGATCAGTGCATGATCAGCCACGTGATCAGTGCATGATAGCCACGTGATCAGTGCATGATCAGTTACGTGATCAGTGCATGATCAGCCACGTGATCAGTGCATGATCAGCCACGTGATCAGTGCATGATCAGCCACGTGATCAGTGCATGATCAGCCACGTGATCAGTGCATGATCAGGCACGTGATCAGTGTATGATCAGCCACGTGATCAGTGCATGATAGCCACGTGATCAGTGCATGATCAGTCACGTGATCAGTGCATGATCAGTCACGTGATCAGTGTATGATCAGCCACGTGATCAGTGCATGATGAGCCACGTGATCAGTGCATGATCAATTACGTGATCAGTGCATGATCAGTCACGTGACCAGTACATGGTTGCTACGTGATCGTTGCATGATCAGCCACGTGATCAGTGCATGATAGCCACGTGATCAGTGCATGATCAGTCACGTGATCAGTACATGATCAGTCACGTGAACAGTGCATGATCATTTACGTGATCTTTGCATGATCAGTCACGTGACCAGTATATGGTTGCTACGTGATCATTCCATGACGAGCCACGTGAGCAGTGCATGATAGCCACGTGATGTGTGCATGAGTTACGTGAGCAGAGTATGATCAGCCACGTGATCAGTGCATGAGTGCCACGTGATCAGTGCATGATATGTCACGTGACAGGTGTGTGATCAGCCACGTGAACAGTGCATGTTCAGCCACGTGATCAGTGCATGATAGCCACGTGATCAGTGCATGATCAGTTACGTGAGCAGTGTATGATCAGCCACGTGATCAGTGCATGGTCAGACACGTGAACAGTGTATGATCAGCCACGTGATCAGTGCATGATATCCAAGTGATCAGTGCATGATCATCACGTGATCAGTGTATGATCAGCCACGTGAACAGTGCATGCTCAGTCACGTGATCTGGGCCTGCTGAGCTGCGTGATTACTGTCTGCTCATCTGCTTGACAATTGCCAGCTGAGCTGCACGATTCCTGCCTGTCATCTGCTTGACAATTGCCAGCTGTGCTGCGTAATTCCTGCCTGCTCAGCTGCTTGATTATTGCCAGCTGAGCAGCATGATTCCTCACAGCTGAGTTCCATGATTATTGCCTGCTGACTGTTTGATTCGTGCCTACTCAGCTCTTTGTTTATTGCCTCCAGAGGCACATGATCAGTGTATGATAGCAAACATGATCAGCGCATGATCAGTCACATGATCAGCGCCATTAAGTCACGTGATCACTACATGATAGTCATGTGATCAGTCCATGCTCAGTCACGGTATCAGTGCATGATCAGCCACGTGATCAGTGCATGATCTGTCACAAGATTAGTGTATGATCATCCACGTGATCAGTGCATGGGCAGTCATGTGATCAGTGCATGATATAGACGTGAACAGTGCATGATCAGTCTCGTGATCAGTGCATGATAGCCACGTGATCAGTGCATGATCAGTCACCTGATGGGTGTATGATCATTCACGTGACCTGTACATGGTAGCTACATGATCATTGCATGATCAGCCACGTGAGTAGTTCATGATAGCCACGTGATCACTGCATGATCAGTCACGTGATCAGTGCATGATCAGTCACGTGACCAGTGCATGGTAGCTACGTGATCATGGCATGATCAGCCACGTGATCAGTGCATGATAGCCACGTGATCAGTGCATGATCAGTCACGTGATCAGTGCATGATCAGCCACGTGATCAGTGCATGATAGCCACGTGATCAGTGCATGATCAGCCACGTGATCAGTGCATGATAGCCACGTGATCAGTGCATGATCAGCCACGTGATCAGTGCATGATCAGGCACGTGATCAGTGTATGATCAGCCAAGTGATCAGTGCATGATAGCCACGTGATCAGTGCATGATCAGTCACGTGATCAGTGCATGATCAGTTACGTGATCAGTGTATGATCAGCCACGTGATCAGTGCATGATCAGCCACGTGATCAGTGCATGATCAATTACGTGATCAGTGCATGATCAGTCACGTGACCAGTACATGGTAGCTACGTGATCATGCCTGATCAGCCACGTGATCAGTGCATGATAGCCACGTGATCAGTGCATGATAGCCACGTGATCAGTGCATGATCAGTCATGTGATACGTGTGTGATCAGCCACGTGATCAGTGCATGATATCCACGTGATCAGTGCATGACAGCCACGTGATCAGTGCATGATAGCCACGTGATCAGTGCATGATCAGTCACGTGATACATGTGTGATCAGCCACGTGATCAGTGCATGATGAGCCACGTGATCAGTGCAGGATCAATTACGTGATCAGTGCATGATCAGTCACGTGACCAGTACATGGTTGCTACGTGATCGTTGCATGATCAGCCACGTGAGCAGAGCATGATAGCCACGTGATCAGTGCATGATCAGTCACGTGATCAGTACATGATCAGTCACGTGAACAGTGCATGATCATTTACGTGATCTTTGCATGATCAGTCACGTGACCAGTATATGGTTGCTACGTGATCATTCCATGACGAGCCACGTGAGCAGTGCATGATAGCCACGTGATGTGTGCATGAGTTACGTGAGCAGAGTATGATCAGCCACGTGATCAGTGCATGAGTGCCACGTGATCAGTGCATGATATGTCACGTGACAGGTGTGTGATCAGCCACGTGAACAGTGCATGTTCAGCCACGTGATCAGTGCATGATAGCCACGTGATCAGTGCATGATCAGTTACGTGAGCAGTGTATGATCAGCCACGTGATCAGTGCATGGTCAGACACGTGAACAGTGTATGATCAGCCACGTGATCAGTGCATGATATCCAAGTGATCAGTGCATGATCATCACGTGATCAGTGTATGATCAGCCACGTGAACAGTGCATGCTCAGTCACGTGATCTGGGCCTGCTGAGCTGCGTGATTACTGTCTGCTCATCTGCTTGACAATTGCCAGCTGAGCTGCGTAATTCCTGCCTGCTCAGCTGCTTGATTATTGCCAGCTGAGCAGCATGATTCCTCACACCTGAGTTCCATGATTATTGCCTGCTGACTGTTTGATTCGTGCCTACTCAGCTCTTTGTTTATTGCCTCCAGAGGCACATGATCAGTGTATGATAGCAAACATGATCAGCGCATGATCAGTCACATGATCAGCGCCATTAAGTCACGTGATCACTACATGATAGTCATGTGATCAGTCCATGCTCAGTCACGGTATCAGTGCATGATCAGCCACGTGATCAGTGCATGATCTGTCACAAGATTAGTGTATGATCATCCACGTGATCAGTGCATGGGCAGTCATGTGATCAGTGCATGATATAGACGTGATCAGTGCATGATCAGTCTCGTGATCAGTGCATGATAGCCACGTGATCAGTGCATGATCAGTCACCTGATGGGTGTATGATCATTCACGTGACCTGTACATGGTAGCTACATGATCATTGCATGATCAGCCACGTGAGTAGTGCATGATAGCCACGTGATCACTGCATGATCAGTCACGTGATCAGTGCATGATCAGTCACGTGATCAGTGCATGATCAGTCACGTGATCAGTGCATGATAGCCACGTGATCAGTGCATGATCAGCCACGTGATCAGTGCATGATAGCCACGTGATCAGTGCATGATCAGCCACGTGATCAGTGCATGATCAGCCACGTGATCAGTGCATGATCAGTCACGTGATCAGTGCATGATCAGCCACGTGATCAGTGCATGATCAGGCACGTGATCAGTGTATGATCAGCCACGTGATCAGTGCATGATAGCCACGTGATCAGTGCATGATCAGTCACGTGATCAGTGCATGATCAGTCACGTGATCAGTGTATGATCAGCCACGTGATCAGTGCATGATCAGCCACGTGATCAGTGCATGATCAATTACGTGATCAGTGCATGATCAGTCACGTGACCAGTACATGGTAGCTACGTGATCATTGCATGATCAGCCACGTGATCAGTGCATGATAGCCACGTGATCAGTGCATGATAGCCACGTGATCAGTGCATGATCAGTCATGTGATACGTGTGTGATCAGCCACGTGATCAGTGCATGATAGCCACGTGATCAGTGCATGACAGCCACGTGATCAGTGCATGAGAGCCACGTGATCAGTGCATGATCAGTCACGTGATACATGTGTGATCAGCCACGTGATCAGTGCATGATCAGCCACGTGATCAGTGCATGATCAATTACGTGATCAGTGCATGATCAGTCACGTGACCAGTACATGGTAGCTACGTGATCATTGCATGATCAGCCACGTGATCAGTGCATGATAGCCACGTGATCAGTGCATGATAGCCACGTGATCAGTGCATGATCAGTCACGTGATACGTGTGTGATCAGCCACGTGATCAGTGCATGGTATCCACGTGATCAGTGCATGACAACCACGTGATCAGTGCATGAGAGCCACGTGATCAGTGCATGATCAGTCACGTGATCAGTGCATGATCAGTCACGTGATCAGTGGATGATCAGCCACGTGATCAGTGCATGATCAGCCACGTGATCAGTGCATGATCAATCACGTGATCAGTGCATGATCAGTCACGTGATCAGTGCATGATAGCTACGTGATCAGTGCATGATCAGCCACGTGATCAGTGCATGATAGCCACGTGATCAGTGCATGATCAGTCGTGATCAGTGCATGATCAGTCACGTGACCAGTACATGGTAGCTACGTGATCATTGCATGATCAGCCACGTGATCAGTGCATGATAGCCACGTGATCAGTGCATGATAGCCACGTGATCAGTGCATGATCAGTCATGTGATAGTGTGTGATCAGCCACGTGATCAGTGCATGATATCCACGTGATCAGTGCATGACAGCCACGTGATCAGTGCATGAGCCACGTGATCAGTGCATGATCAGTCACGTGATCATGTGTGATCAGCCACGTGATCAGTGCATGATCAGCCACGTGATCAGTGCATGATCAATTACGTGATCAGTGCATGATCAGTCACGTGACAGTACATGGTAGCTACGTGATCATTGCATGATCAGCCACGTGATCAGTGCATGATAGCCACGTGATCAGTGCATGATAGCCACGTGATCAGTGCATGATCAGTCACGTGATACGTGTGTGATCAGCCACGTGATCAGTGCATGATATCCACGTGATCAGTGCATGACAGCCACGTGATCAGTGCATGAGAGCCACGTGATCAGTGCATGATCAGTCACGTGATCATGTGTGATCAGCCACGTGATCAGTGCATGATCAGCCACGTGATCAGTGCATGATCAGCCACGTGATCAGTGCATGATAGCCACGTGATCAGTGCATGATCAGTCACGTGATCAGTGCATGATCAGTCACGTGATCAGTGCATGATCAGCCACGTGATCATGCATGATCAGCCACGTGATCAGTGCATGATCAGCCACGTGATCAGTGCATGATCAATTACGTGATCAGTGCATGATCAGTCACGTGACCAGTACATGGTAGCTACGTGATCATTGCATGATCAGCCACGTGATCAGTGCATGATAGCCACGTGATCAGTGCATGATAGCCACGTGATCAGTGCATGATCAGTCACGTGATAGTGTGTGATCAGCCACGTGATCAGTGCATGATATCCACGTGATCAGTGCATGACAGCCACGTGATCAGTGCATGATAGCCACGTGATCAGTGCATGATCAGTCACGTGATCGTGTGTGATCAGCCACGTGATCAGTGCATGATAGCCACGTGATCAGTGCATGATCAGCCACGTGATCAGTGCATGATAGCCACGTGATCAGTGCATGATCAGTCACGTGATCAGTGTGATCAGCCACGTGATCAGTGCATGATCAGCCACGTGATCAGTGCATGATCAGCCACGTGATCAGTGCATGATAGCCACGTGATCAGTGCATGATCAGCCACGTGATCAGTGCATGATCAGCCACGTGATCAGTGCATGATAGCCACGTGATCAGTGCATGATCAGCCACGTGATCATGTGTGATCAGCCACGTGATCAGTGCATGATCAGCCACGTGATCAGTGCATGATCAATTACGTGATCAGTGCATGATCAGTCACGTGACCAGTACATGGTAGCTACGTGATCATTGCATGATCAGCCACGTGATCAGTGCATGATAGCCACGTGATCAGTGCATGATAGCCACGTGATCAGTGCATGATCAGTCATGTGATCGTGTGTGATCAGCCACGTGATCAGTGCATGATATCCACGTGATCAGTGCATGACAGCCACGTGATCAGTGCATGATAGCCACGTGATCAGTGCATGATCAGTCACGTGATCATGTGTGATCAGCCACGTGATCAGTGCATGATCAGGCACGTGATCAGTGCATGATCAGCCACGTGATCAGTGCATGATAGCCACGTGATCAGTGCATGATCAGTCACGTGATCAGTGCATGATCAGTCACGTGATCAGTGCATGATCAGCCACGTGATCAGTGTGATCAGCCACGTGATCAGTGCATGATCAGCCACGTGATCAGTGCATGATCAATTACGTGATCAGTGCATGATCAGTCACGTGACCAGTACATGGTAGCTACGTGATCATTGCATGATCAGCCACGTGATCAGTGCATGATAGCCACGTGATCAGTGCATGATAGCCACGTGATCAGTGCATGATCAGTCATGTGATACGTGTGTGATCAGCCACGTGATCAGTGCATGATATCCACGTGATCAGTGCATGACAGCCACGTGATCAGTGCATGATAGCCACGTGATCAGTGCATGATCAGTCACGTGATCATGTGTGATCAGCCACGTGATCAGTGCATGATCAGCCACGTGATCAGTGCATGATCAGCCACGTGATCAGTGCATGATAGCCACGTGATCAGTGCATGATCAGTCACGTGATCAGTGCATGATCAGTCACGTGATCAGTGCATGATCAGCCACGTGATCATGTGTGATCAGCCACGTGATCAGTGCATGATCAGCCACGTGATCAGTGCATGATCAATTACGTGATCAGTGCATGATCAGTCACGTGACCAGTACATGGTAGCTACGTGATCATTGCATGATCAGCCACGTGATCAGTGCATGATAGCCACGTGATCAGTGCATGATAGCCACGTGATCAGTGCATGATCAGTCACGTGATCGTGTGTGATCAGCCACGTGATCAGTGCATGATATCCACGTGATCAGTGCATGATCAGCCACGTGATCAGTGCATGATCAGCCACGTGATCAGTGCATGATCAGTCACGTGATCAGTGCATGATCAGTCACGTGATCAGTGCATGATCAGCCACGTGATCAGTGCATGATCAGTCACGTGATCATGTGTGATCAGCCACGTGATCAGTGCATGATCAGCCACGTGATCAGTGCATGATCAATTACGTGATCAGTGCATGATCAGTCACGTGACCAGTACATGGTAGCTACGTGATCATTGCATGATCAGCCACGTGATCAGTGCATGATAGCCACGTGATCAGTGCATGATAGCCACGTGATCAGTGCATGATCAGTCATGTGATCGTGTGTGATCAGCCACGTGATCAGTGCATGATATCCACGTGATCAGTGCATGACAGCCACGTGATCAGTGCATGATAGCCACGTGATCAGTGCATGATCAGTCACGTGATCATGTGTGATCAGCCACGTGATCAGTGCATGATCAGCCACGTGATCAGTGCATGATCAATTACGTGATCAGTGCATGATCAGTCACGTGACCAGTACATGGTAGCTACGTGATCATTGCATGATCAGCCATGATCAGTGCATGATAGCCACGTGATCAGTGCATGATAGCCACGTGATCAGTGCATGATCAGTCACGTGATACGTGTGTGATCAGCCACGTGATCAGTGCATGATATCCACGTGATCAGTGCATGACAGCCACGTGATCAGTGCATGATAGCCACGTGATCAGTGCATGATCAGTCACGTGATCATGTGTGATCAGCCACGTGATCAGTGCATGATCAGCCACGTGATCAGTGCATGATCAGCCACGTGATCAGTGCATGATAGCCACGTGATCAGTGCATGATCAGTCACGTGATCAGTGCATGATCAGTCACGTGATCAGTGCATGATCAGCCACGTGATCATGTGATCAGCCACGTGATCAGTGCATGATGAGCCACGTGATCAGTGCATGATCAATTACGTGATCAGTGCATGATCAGTCACGTGACCAGTACATGGTAGCTACGTGATCATTGCATGATCAGCCACGTGATCAGTGCATGATAGCCACGTGATCAGTGCATGATAGCCACGTGATCAGTGCATGATCAGTCATGTGATACGTGTGTGATCAGCCACGTGATCAGTGCATGATATCCACGTGATCAGTGCATGACAGCCACGTGATCAGTGCATGATAGCCACGTGATCAGTGCATGATCAGTCACGTGATCATGTGTGATCAGCCACGTGATCAGTGCATGATCAGCCACGTGATCAGTGCATGATCAATTACGTGATCAGTGCATGATCAGTCACGTGACCAGTACATGGTAGCTACGTGATCATTGCATGATCAGCCACGTGATCAGTGCATGATAGCCACGTGATCAGTGCATGATAGCCACGTGATCAGTGCATGATCAGTCATGTGATACGTGTGTGATCAGCCACGTGATCAGTGCATGATATCCACGTGATCAGTGCATGACAGCCACGTGATCAGTGCATGATAGCCACGTGATCAGTGCATGATCAGTCACGTGATCATGTGTGATCAGCCACGTGATCAGTGCATGATCAGGCACGTGATCAGTGCATGATCAGCCACGTGATCAGTGCATGATAGCCACGTGATCAGTGCATGATCAGTCACGTGATCAGTGCATGATCAGTCACGTGATCAGTGCATGATCAGCCACGTGATCATGCATGATCAGCCACGTGATCAGTGCATGATGAGCCACGTGATCAGTGCATGATCAATTACGTGATCAGTGCATGATCAGTCACGTGATCAGTACATGTAGCTACGTGATCATTGCATGATCAGCCACGTGATCAGTGCATGATAGCCACGTGATCAGTGCATGATCAGTCACGTGATCATGCATGATCAGCCACGTGATCAGTGCATGATCAGCCACGTGATCAGTGCATGATCATTCACGTGATCAGTGCATGATCAGTCACGTGATCAGTGCATGATCAGCCACGTGATCAGTGCATGATCAGTCACGTGATCAGTGTATGATCAGCCACGTGATCAGTGCATGATAGCCACGTGATCAGTGCATGATCAGTCACGTGATCAGTGCATGATCAGTCACGTGATCAGTGCATGATCAGCCACGTGATCAGTGCATGATCAGCCACGTGATCAGTGCATGATCAGCCACGTGATCAGTGCATGATCAGCCACGTGATCAGTGCATGATCAGTCACGTGATCAGTGCATGATCAGCCACGTGATCAGTGCATGATCAGCCACGTGATCAGTGCATGATCAGTCACGTGATCAGTGCATGGTAGCTACGTGATCATTGCATGATCAGCCACGTGATCAGTGCATGATAGCCACGTGATCAGTGCATGATCAGTCACGTGATCAGTGCATGATCAGCCACGTGATCAGTGCATGATGCCACGTGATCAGTGCATGATAGTCACGTGATCAGTGCATGATCAGCCACGTGATCAGTGCATGATCAGCCACGTGATCAGTGCATGATAGCCACGTGATCAGTGCATGATCAGTCACGTGATCAGTGCATGATCAGCCACGTGATCAGTGCATGATCAGTCACGTGATCAGTGCATGATCAGCCACGTGATCAGTGCATGATCAGCCACGTGATCAGTGCATGATCAGCCACGTGATCAGTGCATGATCAGCCACGTGATCAGTGCATGATAGCCACGTGATCAGTGCATGATCAGTCACGTGATCAGTGCATGATCAGTCACGTGATCAGTGCATGATCAGCCACGTGATCAGTGCATGATCAGCCACGTGATCAGTGCATGATCAGCCACGTGATCAGTGCATGATCAGTTACGTGATCAGTGCATGATCAGCCACGTGATCAGTGCATGGTCAGCACGTGATCAGTGCATGATCAGCCACGTGATCAGTGCATGATATCCAAGTGATCAGTGCATGATCATCACGTGATCAGTGTATGATCAGCCACGTGAACAGTGCATGCTCAGTCACGTGATCTGGGCCTGCTGAGCTGCGTGATTACTGTCTGCTCATCTGCTTGACAATTGCCAGCTGAGCTGCACGATTCCTGCCTGTCATCTGCTTGACAATTGCCAGCTGTGCTGCGTAATTCCTGCCTGCTCAGCTGCTTGATTATTGCCAGCTGAGCAGCATGATTCCTCACACCTGAGTTCCATGATTATTGCCTGCTGACTGTTTGATTCGTGCCTACTCAGCTCTTTGTTTATTGCCTCCAGAGGCACATGATCAGTGTATGATAGCAAACATGATCAGCGCATGATCAGTCACATGATCAGCGCCATTAAGTCACGTGATCACTACATGATAGTCATGTGATCAGTCCATGCTCAGTCACGGTATCAGTGCATGATCAGCCACGTGATCAGTGCATGATCTGTCACAAGATTAGTGTATGATCATCCACGTGATCAGTGCATGGGCAGTCATGTGATCAGTGCATGATATAGACGTGATCAGTGCATGATCAGTCTCGTGATCAGTGCATGATAGCCACGTGATCAGTGCATGATCAGTCACCTGATGGGTGTATGATCATTCACGTGACCTGTACATGGTAGCTACATGATCATTGCATGATCAGCCACGTGAGTAGTGCATGATAGCCACGTGATCACTGCATGATCAGTCACGTGATCAGTGCATGATCAGTCACGTGACCAGTGCATGGTAGCTACGTGATCATTGCATGATCAGCCACGTGATCAGTGCATGATAGCCACGTGATCAGTGCATGATAGCCACGTGATCAGTGCATGATCAGTCACGTGATCGTGTGTGATCAGCCACGTGATCAGTGCATGATATCCACGTGATCAGTGCATGATAGCCACGTGATCAGTGCATGATCAGTCACGTGATCAGTGCATGATCAGTCACGTGATCGTGCATGATCAGCCACGTGATCAGTGCATGATCAGCCACGTGATCAGTGCATGATCAGCCACGTGATCAGTGCATGATCAGCCACGTGATCAGTGCATGATCAGTCGTGATCATGTGTGATCAGCCACGTGATCAGTGCATGATAGCCACGTGATCAGTGCATGATAGCCACGTGATCAGTGCATGATCAGTCACGTGATCAGTGCATGATCAGTCACGTGATCAGTGCATGATAGCCACGTGATCAGTGCATGATCAGCCACGTGATCAGTGCATGATAGCCACGTGATCAGTGCATGATCAGTCACGTGATCAGTGCATGATCAGTCACGTGATAGTGTGTGATCAGCCACGTGATCAGTGCATGATAGCCACGTGATCAGTGCATGATAGCCACGTGATCAGTGCATGATCAGTCACGTGATCAGTGCATGATCAGTCACGTGATCGTGTGTGATCAGCCACGTGATCAGTGCATGATCAGCCACGTGATCAGTGCATGATCAATTACGTGATCAGTGCATGATCAGTCACGTGACCAGTGCATGGTAGCTACGTGATCATTGCATGATCAGCCACGTGATCAGTGCATGATAGCCACGTGATCAGTGCATGATAGCCACGTGATCAGTGCATGATCAGTCACGTGATACATGTGTGATCAGCCACGTGATCAGTGCATGATCAGCCACGTGATCAGTGCATGATCATTCACGTGATCAGTGCATGATCAGTCACGTGATCAGTGCATGATCAGCCACGTGATCAGTGCATGATCAGTCACGTGATCAGTGCATGATCAGCCACGTGATCAGTGCATGATAGCCACGTGATCAGTGCATGATCAGTCACGTGATCAGTGCATGATCAGTCACGTGATCAGTGCATGATCAGCCACGTGATCAGTGCATGATCAGCCACGTGATCAGTGCATGATCAGTCACGTGATCAGTGCATGATCAGCCACGTGATCAGTGCATGATCAGTCACGTGATCAGTGCATGATCAGCCACGTGATCAGTGCATGATCATTTACGTGATCAGTGCATGATCAGTCACGTGACCAGTATATGGTAGCTACGTGATCATTGCATGACAGCCACGTGAGCAGTGCATGATAGCCACGTGATGTGTGCATGATCAGTTACGTGATCAGTGTATGATCAGCCACGTGATCAGTGCATGAGTGCCACGTGATCAGTGCATGATAGTCACGTGACAGTGTGTGATCAGCCACGTGATCAGTGCATGATCAGCCACGTGATCAGTGCATGATAGCCACGTGATCAGTGCATGATCAGTTACGTGATCAGTGCATGATCAGCCACGTGATCAGTGCATGATCAGACACGTGATCAGTGCATGATCAGCCACGTGATCAGTGCATGATCAGCCACGTGATCAGTGCATGATCAGTCACGTGATCAGTGCATGATCAGCCACGTGATCAGTGCATGATAGCCACGTGATCAGTGCATGATCAGTCACGTGATCAGTGCATGATCAGTCATGTGATCAGTGCATGGTAGCTGCGTGATCATGCATGATCAGCCACGTGATCAGTGCATGATAGCCACGTGATCAGTGCATGATCAGCCACGTGATCAGTGCATGATAGTCACGTGATCAGTGCATGATCAGCCACGTGATCAGTGCATGATCAGTCACGTGATCAGTGCATGATCAGCCACGTGATCAGTGCATGATAGCCACGTGATCAGTGCATGATCAGTCACGTGATCAGTGCATGATCAGTCACGTGATCAGTGCATGATCAGCCACGTGATCAGTGCATGATCAGCCACGTGATCAGTGCATGATCAATTACGTGATCAGTGCATGATCAGTCACGTGACCAGTACATGGTAGCTACGTGATCATGCATGATCAGCCACGTGATCAGTGCATGATAGCCACGTGATCAGTGCATGATAGCCACGTGATCAGTGCATGATCAGTCATGTGATACGTGTGTGATCAGCCACGTGATCAGTGCATGATAGCCACGTGATCAGTGCATGATCAGCCACGTGATCAGTGCATGATCAGCCACGTGATCAGTGCATGATCAGCCACGTGATCAGTGCATGATCAGGCACGTGATCAGTGTATGTCAGCCACGTGATCAGTGCATGATAGCCACGTGATCAGTGCATGATCAGTCACGTGATCAGTGCATGATCAGTTATGTGATCAGTGTATGATCAGCCACGTGATCAGTGCATGATCAGCCACGTGATCAGTGCATGATCAATTACGTGATCAGTGCATGATCAGTCACGTGACCAGTACATGGTAGCTACGTGATCATGCCTGATCAGCCACGTGATCAGTGCATGATAGCCACGTGATCAGTGCATGATAGCCACGTGATCAGTGCATGATCAGTCATGTGATACGTGTGTGATCAGCCACGTGATCAGTGCATGATATCCACGTGATCAGTGCATGACAGCCACGTGATCAGTGCATGATAGCCACGTGATCAGTGCATGATCAGTCACGTGATACATGTGTGATCAGCCACGTGATCAGTGCATGATGAGCCACGTGATCAGTGCAGGATCAATTACGTGATCAGTGCATGATCAGTCACGTGACCAGTACATGGTTGCTACGTGATCGTTGCATGATCAGCCACGTGAGCAGAGCATGATAGCCACGTGATCAGTGCATGATCAGTCACGTGATCAGTACATGATCAGTCACGTGAACAGTGCATGATCATTTACGTGATCTTTGCATGATCAGTCACGTGACCAGTATATGGTTGCTACGTGATCATTCCATGACGAGCCACGTGAGCAGTGCATGATAGCCACGTGATGTGTGCATGAGTTACGTGAGCAGAGTATGATCAGCCACGTGATCAGTGCATGAGTGCCACGTGATCAGTGCATGATATGTCACGTGACAGGTGTGTGATCAGCCACGTGAACAGTGCATGTTCAGCCACGTGATCAGTGCATGATAGCCACGTGATCAGTGCATGATCAGTTACGTGAGCAGTGTATGATCAGCCACGTGATCAGTGCATGGTCAGACACGTGAACAGTGTATGATCAGCCACGTGATCAGTGCATGATATCCAAGTGATCAGTGCATGATCATCACGTGATCAGTGTATGATCAGCCACGTGAACAGTGCATGCTCAGTCACGTGATCTGGGCCTGCTGAGCTGCGTGATTACTGTCTGCTCATCTGCTTGACAATTGCCAGCTGAGCTGCGTAATTCCTGCCTGCTCAGCTGCTTGATTATTGCCAGCTGAGCAGCATGATTCCTCACACCTGAGTTCCATGATTATTGCCTGCTGACTGTTTGATTCGTGCCTACTCAGCTCTTTGTTTATTGCCTCCAGAGGCACATGATCAGTGTATGATAGCAAACATGATCAGCGCATGATCAGTCACATGATCAGCGCCATTAAGTCACGTGATCACTACATGATAGTCATGTGATCAGTCCATGCTCAGTCACGGTATCAGTGCATGATCAGCCACGTGATCAGTGCATGATCTGTCACAAGATTAGTGTATGATCATCCACGTGATCAGTGCATGGGCAGTCATGTGATCAGTGCATGATATAGACGTGATCAGTGCATGATCAGTCTCGTGATCAGTGCATGATAGCCACGTGATCAGTGCATGATCAGTCACCTGATGGGTGTATGATCATTCACGTGACCTGTACATGGTAGCTACATGATCATTGCATGATCAGCCACGTGAGTAGTGCATGATAGCCACGTGATCACTGCATGATCAGTCACGTGATCAGTGCATGATCAGTCACGTGATCAGTGCATGATCAGTCATGTGATCAGTGCATGATAGCCACGTGATCAGTGCATGATCAGCCACGTGATCAGTGCATGATAGCCACGTGATCAGTGCATGATAGCCACGTGATCAGTGCATGATCAGCCACGTGATCAGTGCATGATCAGTCACGTGATCAGTGCATGATCAGCCACGTGATCAGTGCATGATCAGGCACGTGATCAGTGTATGATCAGCCACGTGATCAGTGCATGATAGCCACGTGATCAGTGCATGATCAGTCACGTGATCAGTGCATGATCAGTCACGTGATCAGTGCATGATCAGCCACGTGATCAGTGCATGATCAGCCACGTGATCAGTGCATGATCAATTACGTGATCAGTGCATGATCAGTCACGTGACCAGTACATGGTAGCTACGTGATCATTGCATGATCAGCCACGTGATCAGTGCATGATAGCCACGTGATCAGTGCATGATAGCCACGTGATCAGTGCATGATCAGTCATGTGATACGTGTGTGATCAGCCACGTGATCAGTGCATGATATCCACGTGATCAGTGCATGACAGCCACGTGATCAGTGCATGATAGCCACGTGATCAGTGCATGATCAGTCACGTGATCATGTGTGATCAGCCACGTGATCAGTGCATGATCAGCCACGTGATCAGTGCATGATCAATTACGTGATCAGTGCATGATCAGTCACGTGACCAGTACATGGTAGCTACGTGATCATTGCATGATCAGCCACGTGATCAGTGCATGATAGCCACGTGATCAGTGCATGATCAGCCACGTGATCAGTGCATGATCAGTCACGTGATCGTGCATGATCAGCCACGTGATCAGTGCATGATAGCCACGTGATCAGTGCATGACAGCCACGTGATCAGTGCATGATAGCCACGTGATCAGTGCATGATCAGTCACGTGATCAGTGCATGATCAGTCACGTGATCAGTGCATGATCAGCCACGTGATCAGTGCATGATCAGCCACGTGATCAGTGCATGATCAATTACGTGATCAGTGCATGATCAGTCACGTGATCAGTGCATGATAGCTACGTGATCAGTGCATGATCAGCCACGTGATCAGTGCATGATAGCCACGTGATCAGTGCATGATCAGTCACGTGATCAGTGCATGATCAGTCACGTGACCAGTACATGGTAGCTACGTGATCATTGCATGATCAGCCACGTGATCAGTGCATGATAGCCACGTGATCAGTGCATGATAGCCACGTGATCAGTGCATGATCAGTCATGTGATCGTGTGTGATCAGCCACGTGATCAGTGCATGATATCCACGTGATCAGTGCATGACAGCCACGTGATCAGTGCATGATAGCCACGTGATCAGTGCATGATCAGTCACGTGATCATGTGTGATCAGCCACGTGATCAGTGCATGATCAGCCACGTGATCAGTGCATGATCAATTACGTGATCAGTGCATGATCAGTCACGTGACCAGTACATGGTAGCTACGTGATCATTGCATGATCAGCCACGTGATCAGTGCATGATAGCCACGTGATCAGTGCATGATAGCCACGTGATCAGTGCATGATCAGTCACGTGATACGTGTGTGATCAGCCACGTGATCAGTGCATGATATCCACGTGATCAGTGCATGACAGCCACGTGATCAGTGCATGATAGCCACGTGATCAGTGCATGATCAGTCACGTGATCATGTGTGATCAGCCACGTGATCAGTGCATGATCAGGCACGTGATCAGTGCATGATCAGCCACGTGATCAGTGCATGATAGCCACGTGATCAGTGCATGATCAGTCACGTGATCAGTGCATGATCAGTCACGTGATCAGTGCATGATCAGCCACGTGATCATGTGTGATCAGCCACGTGATCAGTGCATGATCAGCCACGTGATCAGTGCATGATCAATTACGTGATCAGTGCATGATCAGTCACGTGACCAGTACATGGTAGCTACGTGATCATTGCATGATCAGCCACGTGATCAGTGCATGATAGCCACGTGATCAGTGCATGATAGCCACGTGATCAGTGCATGATCAGTCACGTGATAGTGTGATCAGCCACGTGATCAGTGCATGATATCCACGTGATCAGTGCATGACAGCCACGTGATCAGTGCATGATAGCCACGTGATCAGTGCATGATCAGTCACGTGATCGTGTGTGATCAGCCACGTGATCAGTGCATGATAGCCACGTGATCAGTGCATGACAGCCACGTGATCAGTGCATGATAGCCACGTGATCAGTGCATGATCAGTCACGTGATCATGTGTGATCAGCCACGTGATCAGTGCATGATCAGCCACGTGATCAGTGCATGATCAGCCACGTGATCAGTGCATGATCAGCCACGTGATCAGTGCATGATCAGTCACGTGATCAGTGCATGATCAGCCACGTGATCAGTGCATGATAGCCACGTGATCAGTGCATGATCAGCCACGTGATCATGTGTGATCAGCCACGTGATCAGTGCATGAGCCACGTGATCAGTGCATGATCAATTACGTGATCAGTGCATGATCAGTCACGTGACCAGTACATGGTAGCTACGTGATCATTGCATGATCAGCCACGTGATCAGTGCATGATAGCCACGTGATCAGTGCATGATAGCCACGTGATCAGTGCATGATCAGTCATGTGATACGTGTGTGATCAGCCACGTGATCAGTGCATGATATCCACGTGATCAGTGCATGACAGCCACGTGATCAGTGCATGAGAGCCACGTGATCAGTGCATGATCAGTCACGTGATCATGTGTGATCAGCCACGTGATCAGTGCATGATCAGGCACGTGATCAGTGCATGATCAGCCACGTGATCAGTGCATGATAGCCACGTGATCAGTGCATGATCAGTCACGTGATCAGTGCATGATCAGTCACGTGATCAGTGCATGATCAGCCACGTGATCATGTGTGATCAGCCACGTGATCAGTGCATGATCAGCCACGTGATCAGTGCATGATCAATTACGTGATCAGTGCATGATCAGTCACGTGACCAGTACATGGTAGCTACGTGATCATTGCATGATCAGCCACGTGATCAGTGCATGATAGCCACGTGATCAGTGCATGATAGCCACGTGATCAGTGCATGATCAGTCATGTGATACGTGTGTGATCAGCCACGTGATCAGTGCATGATATCCACGTGATCAGTGCATGACAGCCACGTGATCAGTGCATGATAGCCACGTGATCAGTGCATGATCAGTCACGTGATCATGTGTGATCAGCCACGTGATCAGTGCATGATCAGGCACGTGATCAGTGCATGATCAGCCACGTGATCAGTGCATGATAGCCACGTGATCAGTGCATGATCAGTCACGTGATCAGTGCATGATCAGTCACGTGATCAGTGCATGATCAGCCACGTGATCATGTGTGATCAGCCACGTGATCAGTGCATGATCAGCCACGTGATCAGTGCATGATCAATTACGTGATCAGTGCATGATCAGTCACGTGACCAGTACATGGTAGCTACGTGATCATTGCATGATCAGCCACGTGATCAGTGCATGATAGCCACGTGATCAGTGCATGATAGCCACGTGATCAGTGCATGATCAGTCATGTGATAGTGCATGATCAGCCACGTGATCAGTGCATGATATCCACGTGATCAGTGCATGATCAGCCACGTGATCAGTGCATGATCAGCCACGTGATCAGTGCATGATCAGTCACGTGATCAGTGCATGATCAGTCACGTGATCAGTGCATGATCAGCCACGTGATCAGTGCATGATCAGTCACGTGATCATGTGTGATCAGCCACGTGATCAGTGCATGATCAGCCACGTGATCAGTGCATGATCAATTACGTGATCAGTGCATGATCAGTCACGTGACCAGTACATGGTAGCTACGTGATCATTGCATGATCAGCCACGTGATCAGTGCATGATAGCCACGTGATCAGTGCATGATAGCCACGTGATCAGTGCATGATCAGTCATGTGATACGTGTGTGATCAGCCACGTGATCAGTGCATGATATCCACGTGATCAGTGCATGACAGCCACGTGATCAGTGCATGAGAGCCACGTGATCAGTGCATGATCAGTCACGTGATCATGTGTGATCAGCCACGTGATCAGTGCATGATCAGCCACGTGATCAGTGCATGATCAATTACGTGATCAGTGCATGATCAGTCACGTGACCAGTACATGGTAGCTACGTGATCATTGCATGATCAGCCACGTGATCAGTGCATGATAGCCACGTGATCAGTGCATGATAGCCACGTGATCAGTGCATGATCAGTCATGTGATACGTGTGTGATCAGCCACGTGATCAGTGCATGATATCCACGTGATCAGTGCATGACAGCCACGTGATCAGTGCATGATAGCCACGTGATCAGTGCATGATCAGTCACGTGATCATGTGTGATCAGCCACGTGATCAGTGCATGATCAGGCACGTGATCAGTGCATGATCAGCCACGTGATCAGTGCATGATAGCCACGTGATCAGTGCATGATCAGTCACGTGATCAGTGCATGATCAGTCACGTGATCAGTGCATGATCAGCCACGTGATCATGTGTGATCAGCCACGTGATCAGTGCATGATCAGCCACGTGATCAGTGCATGATCAATTACGTGATCAGTGCATGATCAGTCACGTGACCAGTACATGGTAGCTACGTGATCATTGCATGATCAGCCACGTGATCAGTGCATGATAGCCACGTGATCAGTGCATGATAGCCACGTGATCAGTGCATGATCAGTCATGTGATACGTGTGTGATCAGCCACGTGATCAGTGCATGATATCCACGTGATCAGTGCATGACAGCCACGTGATCAGTGCATGATAGCCACGTGATCAGTGCATGATCAGTCACGTGATCATGTGTGATCAGCCACGTGATCAGTGCATGATCAGCCACGTGATCAGTGCATGATCAATTACGTGATCAGTGCATGATCAGTCACGTGACCAGTACATGGTAGCTACGTGATCATTGCATGATCAGCCACGTGATCAGTGCATGATAGCCACGTGATCAGTGCATGATAGCCACGTGATCAGTGCATGATCAGTCATGTGATACGTGTGTGATCAGCCACGTGATCAGTGCATGATATCCACGTGATCAGTGCATGACAGCCACGTGATCAGTGCATGAGAGCCACGTGATCAGTGCATGATCAGTCACGTGATCATGTGTGATCAGCCACGTGATCAGTGCATGATCAGGCACGTGATCAGTGCATGATCAGCCACGTGATCAGTGCATGATAGCCACGTGATCAGTGCATGATCAGTCACGTGATCAGTGCATGATCAGTCACGTGATCAGTGCATGATCAGCCACGTGATCATGTGTGATCAGCCACGTGATCAGTGCATGATGAGCCACGTGATCAGTGCATGATCAATTACGTGATCAGTGCATGATCAGTCACGTGACCAGTACATGGTAGCTACGTGATCATTGCATGATCAGCCACGTGATCAGTGCATGATAGCCACGTGATCAGTGCATGATAGCCACGTGATCAGTGCATGATCAGTCACGTGATAGTGCATGATCAGCCACGTGATCAGTGCATGATATCCACGTGATCAGTGCATGACAGCCACGTGATCAGTGCATGATAGCCACGTGATCAGTGCATGATCAGTCACGTGATCGTGTGTGATCAGCCACGTGATCAGTGCATGATAGCCACGTGATCAGTGCATGATCAGCCACGTGATCAGTGCATGATAGCCACGTGATCAGTGCATGATCAGTCACGTGATCATGTGTGATCAGCCACGTGATCAGTGCATGATCAGCCACGTGATCAGTGCATGATCAGCCACGTGATCAGTGCATGATAGCCACGTGATCAGTGCATGATCAGTCACGTGATCAGTGCATGATCAGCCACGTGATCAGTGCATGATAGCCACGTGATCAGTGCATGATCAGCCACGTGATCATGTGTGATCAGCCACGTGATCAGTGCATGATCAGCCACGTGATCAGTGCATGATCAATTACGTGATCAGTGCATGATCAGTCACGTGATCAGTACATGGTAGCTACGTGATCATTGCATGATCAGCCACGTGATCAGTGCATGATAGCCACGTGATCAGTGCATGATAGCCACGTGATCAGTGCATGATCAGTCATGTGATCGTGTGTGATCAGCCACGTGATCAGTGCATGATATCCACGTGATCAGTGCATGACAGCCACGTGATCAGTGCATGATAGCCACGTGATCAGTGCATGATCAGTCACGTGATCATGTGTGATCAGCCACGTGATCAGTGCATGATCAGCCACGTGATCAGTGCATGATCAGCCACGTGATCAGTGCATGATAGCCACGTGATCAGTGCATGATCAGTCACGTGATCAGTGCATGATCAGTCACGTGATCAGTGCATGATCAGCCACGTGATCATGTGTGATCAGCCACGTGATCAGTGCATGATCAGCCACGTGATCAGTGCATGATCAATTACGTGATCAGTGCATGATCAGTCACGTGACCAGTACATGGTAGCTACGTGATCATTGCATGATCAGCCACGTGATCAGTGCATGATAGCCACGTGATCAGTGCATGATAGCCACGTGATCAGTGCATGATCAGTCATGTGATACGTGTGTGATCAGCCACGTGATCAGTGCATGATATCCACGTGATCAGTGCATGACAGCCACGTGATCAGTGCATG
Source organism: Bos javanicus (assembly GCF_032452875.1). Taxonomy (NCBI): domain Eukaryota; kingdom Metazoa; phylum Chordata; class Mammalia; order Artiodactyla; family Bovidae; genus Bos; species Bos javanicus. The sequence goes on along the minus strand of NW_026894024.1, from coordinate 52,373 downwards.
AGAGCCACGTGATCAGTGCATGATCAGTCACGTGATCATGTGTGATCAGCCACGTGATCAGTGCATGATCAGCCACGTGATCAGTGCATGATCAGCCACGTGATCAGTGCATGATAGCCACGTGATCAGTGCATGATCAGTCACGTGATCAGTGCATGATCAGTCACGTGATCAGTGCATGATCAGCCACGTGATCATGTGTGATCAGCCACGTGATCAGTGCATGATCAGCCACGTGATCAGTGCATGATCAATTACGTGATCAGTGCATGATCAGTCACGTGACCAGTACATGGTAGCTACGTGATCATTGCATGATCAGCCACGTGATCAGTGCATGATAGCCACGTGATCAGTGCATGATAGCCACGTGATCAGTGCATGATCAGTCACGTGATACGTGTGTGATCAGCCACGTGATCAGTGCATGATATCCACGTGATCAGTGCATGATCAGCCACGTGATCAGTGCATGATCAGCCACGTGATCAGTGCATGATCAGTCACGTGATCAGTGCATGATCAGTCACGTGATCAGTGCATGATCAGCCACGTGATCAGTGCATGATCAGTCACGTGATCATGTGTGATCAGCCACGTGATCAGTGCATGATCAGCCACGTGATCAGTGCATGATCAATTACGTGATCAGTGCATGATCAGTCACGTGACCAGTACATGGTAGCTACGTGATCATTGCATGATCAGCCACGTGATCAGTGCATGATAGCCACGTGATCAGTGCATGATAGCCACGTGATCAGTGCATGATCAGTCATGTGATCGTGTGTGATCAGCCACGTGATCAGTGCATGATATCCACGTGATCAGTGCATGACAGCCACGTGATCAGTGCATGATAGCCACGTGATCAGTGCATGATCAGTCACGTGATCATGTGTGATCAGCCACGTGATCAGTGCATGATCAGCCACGTGATCAGTGCATGATCAATTACGTGATCAGTGCATGATCAGTCACGTGACCAGTACATGGTAGCTACGTGATCATTGCATGATCAGCCACGTGATCAGTGCATGATAGCCACGTGATCAGTGCATGATAGCCACGTGATCAGTGCATGATCAGTCACGTGATACGTGTGTGATCAGCCACGTGATCAGTGCATGATATCCACGTGATCAGTGCATGACAGCCACGTGATCAGTGCATGATAGCCACGTGATCAGTGCATGATCAGTCACGTGATCATGTGTGATCAGCCACGTGATCAGTGCATGATCAGGCACGTGATCAGTGCATGATCAGCCACGTGATCAGTGCATGATAGCCACGTGATCAGTGCATGATCAGTCACGTGATCAGTGCATGATCAGTCACGTGATCAGTGCATGATCAGCCACGTGATCATGTGTGATCAGCCACGTGATCAGTGCATGATCAGCCACGTGATCAGTGCATGATCAATTACGTGATCAGTGCATGATCAGTCACGTGACCAGTACATGGTAGCTACGTGATCATTGCATGATCAGCCACGTGATCAGTGCATGATAGCCACGTGATCAGTGCATGATAGCCACGTGATCAGTGCATGATCAGTCACGTGATCGTGTGTGATCAGCCACGTGATCAGTGCATGATATCCACGTGATCAGTGCATGACAGCCACGTGATCAGTGCATGATAGCCACGTGATCAGTGCATGATCAGTCACGTGATCATGTGTGATCAGCCACGTGATCAGTGCATGATCAGCCACGTGATCAGTGCATGATCAATTACGTGATCAGTGCATGATCAGTCACGTGACCAGTACATGGTAGCTACGTGATCAGTGCATGATCAGCCACGTGATCAGTGCATGATAGCCACGTGATCAGTGCATGATAGCCACGTGATCAGTGCATGATCAGTCACGTGATACGTGTGTGATCAGCCACGTGATCAGTGCATGATATCCACGTGATCAGTGCATGACAGCCACGTGATCAGTGCATGATAGCCACGTGATCAGTGCATGATCAGTCACGTGATCATGTGTGATCAGCCACGTGATCAGTGCATGATCAGGCACGTGATCAGTGCATGATCAGCCACGTGATCAGTGCATGATAGCCACGTGATCAGTGCATGATCAGTCACGTGATCAGTGCATGATCAGTCACGTGATCAGTGCATGATCAGCCACGTGATCAGTGTGATCAGCCACGTGATCAGTGCATGATGAGCCACGTGATCAGTGCATGATCAATTACGTGATCAGTGCATGATCAGTCACGTGATCAGTACATGGTAGCTACGTGATCATTGCATGATCAGCCACGTGATCAGTGCATGATAGCCACGTGATCAGTGCATGATCAGCCACGTGATCAGTGCATGATCAGTCACGTGATCATGTGTGATCAGCCACGTGATCAGTGCATGATCAGCCACGTGATCAGTGCATGATCAGCCACGTGATCAGTGCATGATCAGTCACGTGATCAGTGCATGATCAGCCACGTGATCAGTGCATGATCAGTCACGTGATCAGTGCATGATCAGCCACGTGATCAGTGCATGATAGCCACGTGATCAGTGCATGATCAGTCACGTGATCAGTGCATGATCAGTCACGTGATCAGTGCATGATCAGCCACGTGATCAGTGCATGATCAGCCACGTGATCAGTGCATGATCAGCCACGTGATCAGTGCATGATCAGCCACGTGATCAGTGCATGATCAGTCACGTGATCAGTGCATGATCAGCCACGTGATCAGTGCATGATCAGCCACGTGATCAGTGCATGATCAGTCACGTGATCAGTGCATGGTAGCTACGTGATCAGTGCATGATCAGCCACGTGATCAGTGCATGATAGCCACGTGATCAGTGCATGATCAGTCACGTGATCAGTGCATGATCAGCCACGTGATCAGTGCATGATGGCACGTGATCAGTGCATGATCAGTCACGTGATCAGTGCATGATCAGCCACGTGATCAGTGCATGATCAGCCACGTGATCAGTGCATGATAGCCACGTGATCAGTGCATGATCAGTCACGTGATCAGTGCATGATCAGCCACGTGATCAGTGCATGATCAGTCACGTGATCAGTGCATGATCAGCCACGTGATCAGTGCATGATCAGCCACGTGATCAGTGCATGATCAGCCACGTGATCAGTGCATGATCAGCCACGTGATCAGTGCATGATAGCCACGTGATCAGTGCATGATCAGTCACGTGATCAGTGCATGATCAGTCACGTGATCAGTGCATGATCAGCCACGTGATCAGTGCATGATCAGCCACGTGATCAGTGCATGATCAGCCACGTGATCAGTGCATGATCAGTTACGTGATCAGTGCATGATCAGCCACGTGATCAGTGCATGGTCAGCACGTGATCAGTGCATGATCAGCCACGTGATCAGTGCATGATATCCAAGTGATCAGTGCATGATCATCACGTGATCAGTGTATGATCAGCCACGTGAACAGTGCATGCTCAGTCACGTGATCTGGGCCTGCTGAGCTGCGTGATTACTGTCTGCTCATCTGCTTGACAATTGCCAGCTGAGCTGCACGATTCCTGCCTGTCATCTGCTTGACAATTGCCAGCTGTGCTGCGTAATTCCTGCCTGCTCAGCTGCTTGATTATTGCCAGCTGAGCAGCATGATTCCTCACACCTGAGTTCCATGATTATTGCCTGCTGACTGTTTGATTCGTGCCTACTCAGCTCTTTGTTTATTGCCTCCAGAGGCACATGATCAGTGTATGATAGCAAACATGATCAGCGCATGATCAGTCACATGATCAGCGCCATTAAGTCACGTGATCACTACATGATAGTCATGTGATCAGTCCATGCTCAGTCACGGTATCAGTGCATGATCAGCCACGTGATCAGTGCATGATCTGTCACATGATTAGTGTATGATCATCCACGTGATCAGTGCATGGGCAGTCATGTGATCAGTGCATGATATAGACGTGATCAGTGCATGATCAGTCTCGTGATCAGTGCATGATAGCCACGTGATCAGTGCATGATCAGTCACCTGATGGGTGTATGATCATTCACGTGACCTGTACATGGTAGCTACATGATCATTGCATGATCAGCCACGTGAGTAGTGCATGATAGCCACGTGATCACTGCATGATCAGTCACGTGATCAGTGCATGATCAGTCACGTGACCAGTGCATGGTAGCTACGTGATCAGTGCATGATCAGCCACGTGATCAGTGCATGATAGCCACGTGATCAGTGCATGATAGCCACGTGATCAGTGCATGATCAGTCACGTGATCAGTGCATGATCAGTCACGTGATCGTGTGTGATCAGCCACGTGATCAGTGCATGATCAGCCACGTGATCAGTGCATGATAGCCACGTGATCAGTGCATGATCAGCCACGTGATCAGTGCATGATCAGTCGTGATCATGTGTGATCAGCCACGTGATCAGTGCATGATCAGCCACGTGATCAGTGCATGATCAGTCACGTGATCAGTGCATGATCAGTCACGTGATCAGTGCATGATCAGCCACGTGATCAGTGCATGATCAGTCACGTGATCAGTGCATGATCAGCCACGTGATCAGTGCATGATAGCCACGTGATCAGTGCATGATCAGTCACGTGATCAGTGCATGATCAGTCACGTGATCAGTGCATGATCAGCCACGTGATCAGTGCATGATCAGCCACGTGATCAGTGCATGATCAGCCACGTGATCAGTGCATGATCAGCCACGTGATCAGTGCATGATCAGTCACGTGATCAGTGCATGATCAGCCACGTGATCAGTGCATGATCAGTTACGTGATCAGTGCATGATCAGTCACGTGATCAGTGCATGGTAGCTACGTGATCATTGCATGACAGCCACGTGATCAGTGCATGATAGCCACGTGATCAGTGCATGATCAGTCACGTGATCAGTGTATGATCAGCCACGTGATCAGTGCATGAGTGCCACGTGATCAGTGCATGATAGTCACGTGACAGGTGTGTGATCAGCCACGTGATCAGTGCATGATCAGCCACGTGATCAGTGCATGATAGCCACGTGATCAGTGCATGATCAGTCACGTGATCAGTGCATGATCAGTCACGTGATCAGTGCATGATCAGCCACGTGATCAGTGCATGATCAGCCACGTGATCAGTGCATGATCAGTCACGTGATCAGTGCATGATCAGTCACGTGATCAGTGCATGATAGCCACGTGATCAGTGCATGATAGCCACGTGATCAGTGCATGATCAGTCACGTGATCAGTGCATGATCAGCCACGTGATCAGTGCATGATATCCACGTGATCAGTGCATGATCAGCCACGTGATCAGTGCATGATAGCCACGTGATCAGTGCATGATCAGTCACGTGATCATGTGTGATCAGCCACGTGATCAGTGCATGATCAGCCACGTGATCAGTGCATGATCAGTTACGTGATCAGTGCATGATCAGTCACGTGATCAGTACATGATAGCTACGTGATCAGTGCATGATCAGCCACGTGATCAGTGCATGATAGCCACGTGATCAGTGCATGATCAGTCACGTGATCGTGTGTGATCAGCCACGTGATCAGTGCATGATAGCCACGTGATCAGTGCATGATCAGTCACGTGATCAGTGCATGATCAGTCACGTGATCAGTGCATGATAGCCACGTGATCAGTGCATGATCAGCCACGTGATCAGTGCATGATAGCCACGTGATCAGTGCATGATCAGTCACGTGATACATGTGTGATCAGCCACGTGATCAGTGCATGATGAGCCACGTGATCAGTGCAGGATCAATTACGTGATCAGTGCATGATCAGTCACGTGACCAGTACATGGTTGCTACGTGATCGTTGCATGATCAGCCACGTGAGCAGAGCATGATAGCCACGTGATCAGTGCATGATCAGTCACGTGATCAGTACATGATCAGTCACGTGAACAGTGCATGATCATTTACGTGATCTTTGCATGATCAGTCACGTGACCAGTATATGGTTGCTACGTGATCATTCCATGACGAGCCACGTGAGCAGTGCATGATAGCCACGTGATGTGTGCATGAGTTACGTGAGCAGAGTATGATCAGCCACGTGATCAGTGCATGAGTGCCACGTGATCAGTGCATGATATGTCACGTGACAGGTGTGTGATCAGCCACGTGAACAGTGCATGTTCAGCCACGTGATCAGTGCATGATAGCCACGTGATCAGTGCATGATCAGTTACGTGAGCAGTGTATGATCAGCCACGTGATCAGTGCATGGTCAGACACGTGAACAGTGTATGATCAGCCACGTGATCAGTGCATGATATCCAAGTGATCAGTGCATGATCAATCACGTGATCAGTGTATGATCAGCCACGTGAACAGTGCATGCTCAGTCACGTGATCAGGGCCTGCTGAGCTGCGTGATTACTGTCTGCTCATCTGCTTGACAATTGCCAGCTGAGCTGCACGATTCCTGCCTGTCATCTGCTTGACAATTGCCAGCTGTGCTGCGTAATTCCTGCCTGCTCAGCTGCTTGATTATTGCCAGCTGAGCAGCATGATTCCTCACAGCTGAGTTCCATGATTATTGCCTGCTGACTGTTTGATTCGTGCCTACTCAGCTCTTTGTTTATTGCCTCCAGAGGCACATGATCAGTGTATGATAGCAAACATGATCAGCGCATGATCAGTCACATGATCAGCGCCATTAAGTCACGTGATCACTACATGATAGTCATGTGATCAGTCCATGCTCAGTCACGGTATCAGTGCATGATCAGCCACGTGATCAGTGCATGATCTGTCACAAGATTAGTGTATGATCATCCACGTGATCAGTGCATGGGCAGTCATGTGATCAGTGCATGATATAGACGTGATCAGTGCATGATCAGTCTCGTGATCAGTGCATGATAGCCACGTGATCAGTGCATGATCAGTCACCTGATGGGTGTATGATCATTCACGTGACCTGTACATGGTAGCTACATGATCATTGCATGATCAGCCACGTGAGTAGTGCATGATAGCCACGTGATCACTGCATGATCAGTCACGTGATCAGTGCATGATCAGTCATGTGACCAGTACATGGTAGCTGCGTGATCATGGCATGATCAGCCACGTGAGCAGTGCATGATAGCCACGTGATCAGTGCATGATCAGACACGTGATCAGTGCATGATCAGTCACGTGATCAGTGCATGATCAGCCACGTGATCAGTGCATGACCAGGCACGTGATCAGTGTATGTCAGCCAAGTGATCAGTGCATGATAGCCACGTGATCAGTGCATGATCAGTCACGTGATCAGTGCATGATCAGTTATGTGATCAGTGTATGATCAGCCACGTGATCAGTGCATGATCAGCCACGTGATCAGTGCATGATCAATTACGTGATCAGTGCATGATCAGTCACGTGACCAGTACATGGTAGCTACGTGATCATTGCATGATCAGCCACGTGATCAGTGCATGATAGCCACGTGATCAGTGCATGATAGCCACGTGATCAGTGCATGATCAGTCATGTGATACGTGTGTGATCAGCCACGTGATCAGTGCATGATATCCACGTGATCAGTGCATGACAGCCACGTGATCAGTGCATGAGAGCCACGTGATCAGTGCATGATCAGTCACGTGATCAGTACATGGTTGCTACGTGATCGTGCATGATCAGCCACGTGATCAGTGCATGATAGCCACGTGATCAGTGCATGATCAGTCACGTGATCAGTGCATGATCAGTCACGTGATCAGTGCATGATCATTTACGTGATCAGTGCATGATCAGTCACGTGACCAGTATATGGTTGCTACGTGATCAGTGCATGATCAGCCACGTGATCAGTGCATGATAGCCACGTGATCAGTGCATGAGTTACGTGATCAGTGTATGATCAGCCACGTGATCAGTGCATGAGTGCCACGTGATCAGTGCATGATAGTCACGTGACAGTGTGTGATCAGCCACGTGATCAGTGCATGATCAGCCACGTGATCAGTGCATGATAGCCACGTGATCAGTGCATGATCAGTCACGTGATCAGTGCATGATCAGCCACGTGATCAGTGCATGATCAGCCACGTGAACAGTGCATGATCAGCCACGTGATCAGTGCATGATAGCCACGTGATCAGTGCATGATCAGTCACGTGAGCAGTGTATGATCAGCCACGTGATCAGTGCATGATCAGCCACGTGAACAGTGTATGATCAGCCACGTGATCAGTGCATGATATCCAAGTGATCAGTGCATGATCAATCACGTGATCAGTGTATGATCAGCCACGTGAACAGTGCATGCTCAGTCACGTGATCTGGGCCTGCTGAGCTGCGTGATTACTGTCTGCTCATCTGCTTGACAATTGCCAGCTGAGCTGCACGATTCCTGCCTGTCATCTGCTTGACAATTGCCAGCTGTGCTGCGTAATTCCTGCCTGCTCAGCTGCTTGATTATTGCCAGCTGAGCAGCATGATTCCTCACACCTGAGTTCCATGATTATTGCCTGCTGACTGTTTGATTCGTGCCTACTCAGCTCTTTGTTTATTGCCTCCAGAGGCACATGATCAGTGTATGATAGCAAACATGATCAGCGCATGATCAGTCACATGATCAGCGCCATTAAGTCACGTGATCACTACATGATAGTCATGTGATCAGTCCATGCTCAGTCACGGTATCAGTGCATGATCAGCCACGTGATCAGTGCATGATCTGTCACAAGATTAGTGTATGATCATCCACGTGATCAGTGCATGGGCAGTCATGTGATCAGTGCATGATATAGACGTGATCAGTGCATGATCAGTCTCGTGATCAGTGCATGATAGCCACGTGATCAGTGCATGATCAGTCACCTGATGGGTGTATGATCATTCACGTGACCTGTACATGGTAGCTACATGATCATTGCATGATCAGCCACGTGAGTAGTGCATGATAGCCACGTGATCACTGCATGATCAGTCACGTGATCAGTGCATGATCAGTCATGTGACCAGTACATGGTAGCTGCGTGATCATGGCATGATCAGCCACGTGAGCAGTGCATGATAGCCACGTGATCAGTGCATGATCAGACACGTGATCAGTGCATGATCAGTCACGTGATCAGTGCATGATCAGCCACGTGATCAGTGCATGATCAGGCACGTGATCAGTGTATGTCAGCCAAGTGATCAGTGCATGATAGCCACGTGATCAGTGCATGATCAGTCACGTGATCAGTGCATGATCAGTTACGTGATCAGTGTATGATCAGCCACGTGATCAGTGCATGATCAGCCACGTGATCAGTGCATGATCAATTACGTGATCAGTGCATGATCAGTCACGTGACCAGTACATGGTAGCTACGTGATCATGGCATGATCAGCCACGTGATCAGTGCATGATAGCCACGTGATCAGTGCATGATAGCCACGTGATCAGTGCATGATCAGTCATGTGATACGTGTGTGATCAGCCACGTGATCAGTGCATGATAGCCACGTGATCAGTGCATGATCAATTACGTGATCAGTGCATGATCAGTCACGTGACCAGTACATGGTTGCTACGTGATCGTTGCATGATCAGCCACGTGAGCAGTGCATGATAGCCACGTGATCAGTGCATGATCAGTCACGTGATCAGTGCATGATCAGTCACGTGAACAGTGCATGATCATTTACGTGATCAGTGCATGATCAGTCACGTGACCAGTATATGGTTGCTACGTGATCATTCCATGACGAGCCACGTGAGCAGTGCATGATAGCCACGTGATGTGTGCATGAGTTACGTGAGCAGAGTATGATCAGCCACGTGATCAGTGCATGAGTGCCACGTGATCAGTGCATGATATGTCACGTGACAGGTGTGTGATCAGCCACGTGAACAGTGCATGATCAGCCACGTGATCAGTGCATGATAGCCACGTGATCAGTGCATGATCAGTTACGTGATCAGTGTATGATCAGCCACGTGATCAGTGCATGATATCCACGTGATCAGTGCATGATCATCACGTGATCAGTGTATGATCAGCCACGTGAACAGTGCATGCTCAGTCACGTGATCTGGGCCTGCTGAGCTGCGTGATTACTGTCTGCTCATCTGCTTGACAATTGCCAGCTGAGCTGCGTAATTCCTGCCTGCTCAGCTGCTTGATTATTGCCAGCTGAGCAGCATGATTCCTCACACCTGAGTTCCATGATTATTGCCTGCTGACTGTTTGATTCGTGCCTACTCAGCTCTTTGTTTATTGCCTCCAGAGGCACATGATCAGTGTATGATAGCAAACATGATCAGCGCATGATCAGTCACATGATCAGCGCCATTAAGTCACGTGATCACTACATGATAGTCATGTGATCAGTCCATGCTCAGTCACGGTATCAGTGCATGATCAGCCACGTGATCAGTGCATGATCTGTCACATGATTAGTGTATGATCATCCACGTGATCAGTGCATGGGCAGTCATGTGATCAGTGCATGATATAGACGTGATCAGTGCATGATCAGTCTCGTGATCAGTGCATGATAGCCACGTGATCAGTGCATGATCAGTCACCTGATGGGTGTATGATCATTCACGTGACCTGTACATGGTAGCTACATGATCATTGCATGATCAGCCACGTGAGTAGTGCATGATAGCCACGTGATCACTGCATGATCAGTCACGTGATCAGTGCATGATCAGTCATGTGACCAGTACATGGTAGCTACGTGATCAGTGCATGATCAGCCACGTGATCAGTGCATGATAGCCACGTGATCAGTGCATGATAGCCACGTGATCAGTGCATGATCAGCCACGTGATCAGTGCATGATCAGTCACGTGATCAGTGCATGATCAGCCACGTGATCAGTGCATGATCAGGCACGTGATCAGTGCATGATCAGCCACGTGATCAGTGCATGATAGCCACGTGATCAGTGCATGATCAGTCACGTGATCAGTGCATGATCAGTTACGTGATCAGTGCATGATCAGCCACGTGATCAGTGCATGATCAGCCACGTGATCAGTGCATGATCAATTACGTGATCAGTGCATGATCAGTCACGTGACCAGTACATGGTAGCTACGTGATCATTGCATGATCAGCCACGTGATCAGTGCATGATAGCCACGTGATCAGTGCATGATAGCCACGTGATCAGTGCATGATCAGTCATGTGATACGTGTGTGATCAGCCACGTGATCAGTGCATGATATCCACGTGATCAGTGCATGACAGCCACGTGATCAGTGCATGAGAGCCACGTGATCAGTGCATGATCAGTCACGTGATACATGTGTGATCAGCCACGTGATCAGTGCATGATCAGCCACGTGATCAGTGCATGATCAATTACGTGATCAGTGCATGATCAGTCACGTGACCAGTACATGGTAGCTACGTGATCATTGCATGATCAGCCACGTGATCAGTGCATGATAGCCACGTGATCAGTGCATGATAGCCACGTGATCAGTGCATGATCAGTCACGTGATAGTGTGTGATCAGCCACGTGATCAGTGCATGATATCCACGTGATCAGTGCATGACAGCCACGTGATCAGTGCATGATAGCCACGTGATCAGTGCATGATCAGTCACGTGATCAGTGCATGATCAGTCACGTGATCAGTGCATGATCAGCCACGTGATCAGTGCATGATCAGCCACGTGATCAGTGCATGATCAATTACGTGATCAGTGCATGATCAGTCACGTGATCAGTGCATGATAGCTACGTGATCAGTGCATGATCAGCCACGTGATCAGTGCATGATAGCCACGTGATCAGTGCATGATCAGTCACGTGATCAGTGCATGATCAGTCACGTGATCAGTGCATGATAGCTACGTGATCAGTGCATGATCAGCCACGTGATCAGTGCATGATAGCCACGTGATCAGTGCATGATAGCCACGTGATCAGTGCATGATCAGTCACGTGATAGTGTGATCAGCCACGTGATCAGTGCATGATATCCACGTGATCAGTGCATGACAGCCACGTGATCAGTGCATGATAGCCACGTGATCAGTGCATGATCAGTCACGTGATCATGTGTGATCAGCCACGTGATCAGTGCATGATCAGCCACGTGATCAGTGCATGATCAATTACGTGATCAGTGCATGATCAGTCACGTGACCAGTACATGGTAGCTACGTGATCATTGCATGATCAGCCACGTGATCAGTGCATGATAGCCACGTGATCAGTGCATGATAGCCACGTGATCAGTGCATGATCAGTCACGTGATAGTGTGTGATCAGCCACGTGATCAGTGCATGATATCCACGTGATCAGTGCATGACAGCCACGTGATCAGTGCATGATAGCCACGTGATCAGTGCATGATCAGTCACGTGATCATGTGTGATCAGCCACGTGATCAGTGCATGATCAGCCACGTGATCAGTGCATGATCAATTACGTGATCAGTGCATGATCAGTCACGTGACCAGTACATGGTAGCTACGTGATCATTGCATGATCAGCCACGTGATCAGTGCATGATAGCCACGTGATCAGTGCATGATCAGCCACGTGATCAGTGCATGATCAGTCACGTGATACGTGTGTGATCAGCCACGTGATCAGTGCATGATATCCACGTGATCAGTGCATGACAGCCACGTGATCAGTGCATGATAGCCACGTGATCAGTGCATGATCAGTCACGTGATCATGTGTGATCAGCCACGTGATCAGTGCATGATCAGCCACGTGATCAGTGCATGATCAATTACGTGATCAGTGCATGATCAGTCACGTGACCAGTACATGGTAGCTACGTGATCATTGCATGATCAGCCACGTGATCAGTGCATGATAGCCACGTGATCAGTGCATGATAGCCACGTGATCAGTGCATGATCAGTCACGTGATCGTGCATGATCAGCCACGTGATCAGTGCATGATATCCACGTGATCAGTGCATGACAGCCACGTGATCAGTGCATGATAGCCACGTGATCAGTGCATGATCAGTCACGTGATCATGTGTGATCAGCCACGTGATCAGTGCATGATCAGCCACGTGATCAGTGCATGATCAGCCACGTGATCAGTGCATGATAGCCACGTGATCAGTGCATGATCAGTCACGTGATCAGTGCATGATCAGTCACGTGATCAGTGCATGATCAGCCACGTGATCATGTGTGATCAGCCACGTGATCAGTGCATGATCAGCCACGTGATCAGTGCATGATCAATTACGTGATCAGTGCATGATCAGTCACGTGATCAGTGCATGGTAGCTACGTGATCATTGCATGATCAGCCACGTGATCAGTGCATGATAGCCACGTGATCAGTGCATGATAGCCACGTGATCAGTGCATGATCAGTCACGTGATCAGTGCATGATCAGCCACGTGATCAGTGCATGATATCCACGTGATCAGTGCATGACAGCCACGTGATCAGTGCATGATAGCCACGTGATCAGTGCATGATCAGTCACGTGATAGTGTGTGATCAGCCACGTGATCAGTGCATGATATCCACGTGATCAGTGCATGATCAGCCACGTGATCAGTGCATGATAGCCACGTGATCAGTGCATGATCAGTCACGTGATCATGTGTGATCAGCCACGTGATCAGTGCATGATCAGTCACGTGATCAGTGCATGATCAGCCACGTGATCAGTGCATGATAGCCACGTGATCAGTGCATGATCAGTCACGTGATCAGTGCATGATCAGTCACGTGATCAGTGCATGATCAGCCACGTGATCATGTGTGATCAGCCACGTGATCAGTGCATGATCAGCCACGTGATCAGTGCATGATCAATTACGTGATCAGTGCATGATCAGTCACGTGACCAGTACATGGTAGCTACGTGATCATTGCATGATCAGCCACGTGATCAGTGCATGATAGCCACGTGATCAGTGCATGATAGCCACGTGATCAGTGCATGATCAGTCATGTGATCGTGTGTGATCAGCCACGTGATCAGTGCATGATATCCACGTGATCAGTGCATGACAGCCACGTGATCAGTGCATGATAGCCACGTGATCAGTGCATGATCAGTCACGTGATCATGTGTGATCAGCCACGTGATCAGTGCATGATCAGTCACGTGATCAGTGCATGATCAGCCACGTGATCAGTGCATGATAGCCACGTGATCAGTGCATGATCAGTCACGTGATCAGTGCATGATCAGTCACGTGATCAGTGCATGATCAGCCACGTGATCATGTGTGATCAGCCACGTGATCAGTGCATGATCAGCCACGTGATCAGTGCATGATCAATTACGTGATCAGTGCATGATCAGTCACGTGACCAGTACATGTAGCTACGTGATCATTGCATGATCAGCCACGTGATCAGTGCATGATAGCCACGTGATCAGTGCATGATAGCCACGTGATCAGTGCATGATCAGTCATGTGATCGTGTGTGATCAGCCACGTGATCAGTGCATGATATCCACGTGATCAGTGCATGACAGCCACGTGATCAGTGCATGATAGCCACGTGATCAGTGCATGATCAGTCACGTGATCAGTGCATGATCAGTCACGTGATCAGTGCATGATCAGCCACGTGATCAGTGCATGATCAGCCACGTGATCAGTGCATGATCAATTACGTGATCAGTGCATGATCAGTCACGTGATCAGTGCATGATAGCTACGTGATCATTGCATGATCAGCCACGTGATCAGTGCATGATAGCCACGTGATCAGTGCATGATCAGTCACGTGATCAGTGCATGATCAGTCACGTGACCAGTGCATGGTAGCTACGTGATCATTGCATGATCAGCCACGTGATCAGTGCATGATAGCCACGTGATCAGTGCATGATCAGTCACGTGATCAGTGCATGATCAGTCACGTGATCAGTGCATGATCAGCCACGTGATCAGTGCATGATCAGCCACGTGATCAGTGCATGATCAATCACGTGATCAGTGCATGATCAGTCACGTGATCAGTGCATGATAGCTACGTGATCAGTGCATGATCAGCCACGTGATCAGTGCATGATAGCCACGTGATCAGTGCATGATCAGTCACGTGATCAGTGCATGATCAGTCACGTGATCAGTACATGGTAGCTACGTGATCATTGCATGATCAGCCACGTGATCAGTGCATGATAGCCACGTGATCAGTGCATGATAGCCACGTGATCAGTGCATGATCAGTCACGTGATAGTGTGTGATCAGCCACGTGATCAGTGCATGATAGTCACGTGATCAGTGCATGACAGCCACGTGATCAGTGCATGATAGCCACGTGATCAGTGCATGATCAGTCACGTGATCATGTGTGATCAGCCACGTGATCAGTGCATGATCAGGCACGTGATCAGTGCATGATCAGCCACGTGATCAGTGCATGATAGCCACGTGATCAGTGCATGATCAGTCACGTGATCAGTGCATGATCAGTCACGTGATCAGTGCATGATCAGCCACGTGATCAGTGCATGATCAGCCACGTGATCAGTGCATGATCAGTCACGTGATCAGTGCATGATCAGTCACGTGATCAGTGCATGATAGCTACGTGATCAGTGCATGATCAGCCACGTGATCAGTGCATGATATCCACGTGATCAGTGCATGATCAGCCACGTGATCAGTGCATGATAGCCACGTGATCAGTGCATGATCAGTCACGTGATCATGTGTGATCAGCCACGTGATCAGTGCATGATCAGCCACGTGATCAGTGCATGATCAATTACGTGATCAGTGCATGATCAGTCACGTGACCAGTACATGGTAGCTACGTGATCATTGCATGATCAGCCACGTGATCAGTGCATGATAGCCACGTGATCAGTGCATGATAGCCACGTGATCAGTGCATGATCAGTCACGTGATACGTGTGTGATCAGCCACGTGATCAGTGCATGATATCCACGTGATCAGTGCATGACAGCCACGTGATCAGTGCATGATAGCCACGTGATCAGTGCATGATCAGTCACGTGATCATGTGTGATCAGCCACGTGATCAGTGCATGATCAGCCACGTGATCAGTGCATGATCAATTACGTGATCAGTGCATGATCAGTCACGTGACCAGTACATGGTAGCTACGTGATCATTGCATGATCAGCCACGTGATCAGTGCATGATAGCCACGTGATCAGTGCATGATAGCCACGTGATCAGTGCATGATCAGTCACGTGATACGTGCATGATCAGCCACGTGATCAGTGCATGATATCCACGTGATCAGTGCATGACAGCCACGTGATCAGTGCATGAGCCACGTGATCAGTGCATGATCAGTCACGTGATCAGTGCATGATCAGTCACGTGATCAGTGCATGATCAGCCACGTGATCAGTGCATGATCAGCCACGTGATCAGTGCATGATCAATTACGTGATCAGTGCATGATCAGTCACGTGACCAGTGCATGGTAGCTACGTGATCAGTGCATGATCAGCCACGTGATCAGTGCATGATAGCCACGTGATCAGTGCATGATAGCCACGTGATCAGTGCATGATCAGTCACGTGATAGTGTGTGATCAGCCACGTGATCAGTGCATGATATCCACGTGATCAGTGCATGACAGCCACGTGATCAGTGCATGATAGCCACGTGATCAGTGCATGATCAGTCACGTGATCATGTGTGATCAGCCACGTGATCAGTGCATGATCAGCCACGTGATCAGTGCATGATCAATCACGTGATCAGTGCATGATCAGTCACGTGACCAGTACATGGTAGCTACGTGATCATTGCATGATCAGCCACGTGATCAGTGCATGATAGCCACGTGATCAGTGCATGATCAGTCACGTGATCATGTGTGATCAGCCACGTGATCAGTGCATGATCAGGCACGTGATCAGTGCATGATCAGCCACGTGATCAGTGCATGATAGCCACGTGATCAGTGCATGATCAGTCACGTGATCAGTGCATGATCAGTCACGTGATCAGTGCATGATCAGCCACGTGATCATGTGTGATCAGCCACGTGATCAGTGCATGATCAGCCACGTGATCAGTGCATGATCAATTACGTGATCAGTGCATGATCAGTCACGTGACCAGTACATGGTAGCTACGTGATCATTGCATGATCAGCCACGTGATCAGTGCATGATAGCCACGTGATCAGTGCATGATAGCCACGTGATCAGTGCATGATCAGTCATGTGATACGTGTGTGATCAGCCACGTGATCAGTGCATGATATCCACGTGATCAGTGCATGACAGCCACGTGATCAGTGCATGAGAGCCACGTGATCAGTGCATGATCAGTCACGTGATCATGTGTGATCAGCCACGTGATCAGTGCATGATCAGCCACGTGATCAGTGCATGATCAGCCACGTGATCAGTGCATGATAGCCACGTGATCAGTGCATGATCAGTCACGTGATCAGTGCATGATCAGTCACGTGATCAGTGCATGATCAGCCACGTGATCATGTGTGATCAGCCACGTGATCAGTGCATGATCAGCCACGTGATCAGTGCATGATCAATTACGTGATCAGTGCATGATCAGTCACGTGACCAGTACATGTAGCTACGTGATCATTGCATGATCAGCCACGTGATCAGTGCATGATAGCCACGTGATCAGTGCATGATAGCCACGTGATCAGTGCATGATCAGTCACGTGATAGTGTGTGATCAGCCACGTGATCAGTGCATGATATCCACGTGATCAGTGCATGACAGCCACGTGATCAGTGCATGATCAGCCACGTGATCAGTGCATGATCAGCCACGTGATCAGTGCATGATCAGCCACGTGATCAGTGCATGATCAGTTACGTGATCAGTGCATGATCAGCCACGTGATCAGTGCATGGTCAGCACGTGATCAGTGCATGATCAGCCACGTGATCAGTGCATGATATCCAAGTGATCAGTGCATGATCATCACGTGATCAGTGTATGATCAGCCACGTGAACAGTGCATGCTCAGTCACGTGATCTGGGCCTGCTGAGCTGCGTGATTACTGTCTGCTCATCTGCTTGACAATTGCCAGCTGAGCTGCACGATTCCTGCCTGTCATCTGCTTGACAATTGCCAGCTGTGCTGCGTAATTCCTGCCTGCTCAGCTGCTTGATTATTGCCAGCTGAGCAGCATGATTCCTCACACCTGAGTTCCATGATTATTGCCTGCTGACTGTTTGATTCGTGCCTACTCAGCTCTTTGTTTATTGCCTCCAGAGGCACATGATCAGTGTATGATAGCAAACATGATCAGCGCATGATCAGTCACATGATCAGCGCCATTAAGTCACGTGATCACTACATGATAGTCATGTGATCAGTCCATGCTCAGTCACGGTATCAGTGCATGATCAGCCACGTGATCAGTGCATGATCTGTCACATGATTAGTGTATGATCATCCACGTGATCAGTGCATGGGCAGTCATGTGATCAGTGCATGATATAGACGTGATCAGTGCATGATCAGTCTCGTGATCAGTGCATGATAGCCACGTGATCAGTGCATGATCAGTCACCTGATGGGTGTATGATCATTCACGTGACCTGTACATGGTAGCTACATGATCATTGCATGATCAGCCACGTGAGTAGTGCATGATAGCCACGTGATCACTGCATGATCAGTCACGTGATCAGTGCATGATCAGTCACGTGACCAGTGCATGGTAGCTACGTGATCATTGCATGATCAGCCACGTGATCAGTGCATGATAGCCACGTGATCAGTGCATGATAGCCACGTGATCAGTGCATGATCAGTCACGTGATCGTGTGTGATCAGCCACGTGATCAGTGCATGATATCCACGTGATCAGTGCATGATAGCCACGTGATCAGTGCATGATCAGTCACGTGATCAGTGCATGATCAGTCACGTGATAGTGTGTGATCAGCCACGTGATCAGTGCATGATGAGCCACGTGATCAGTGCATGATCAATTACGTGATCAGTGCATGATCAGTCACGTGACCAGTACATGGTAGCTACGTGATCATTGCATGATCAGCCACGTGATCAGTGCATGATAGCCACGTGATCAGTGCATGATAGCCACGTGATCAGTGCATGATCAGTCACGTGATACATGTGTGATCAGCCACGTGATCAGTGCATGATCAGCCACGTGATCAGTGCATGATCATTCACGTGATCAGTGCATGATCAGTCACGTGATCAGTGCATGATCAGCCACGTGATCAGTGCATGATCAGTCACGTGATCAGTGTATGATCAGCCACGTGATCAGTGCATGATAGCCACGTGATCAGTGCATGATCAGTCACGTGATCAGTGCATGATCAGTCACGTGATCAGTGCATGATCAGCCACGTGATCAGTGCATGATCAGCCACGTGATCAGTGCATGATCAATTACGTGATCAGTGCATGATCAGCCACGTGATCAGTGCATGATCAGTCACGTGATCAGTGCATGATCAGCCACGTGATCAGTGCATGATCATTTACGTGATCAGTGCATGATCAGTCACGTGACCAGTATATGGTAGCTACATGATCATTCCATGACAGCCACGTGATCAGTGCATGATAGCCACGTGATGTGTGCATGATCAGTTACGTGATCAGTGTATGATCAGCCACGTGATCAGTGCATGAGTGCCACGTGATCAGTGCATGATAGTCACGTGACAGTGTGTGATCAGCCACGTGATCAGTGCATGATCAGCCACGTGATCAGTGCATGATAGCCACGTGATCAGTGCATGATCAGTTACGTGATCAGTGCATGATCAGCCACGTGATCAGTGCATGATCAGACACGTGATCAGTGCATGATCAGCCACGTGATCAGTGCATGATCAGCCACGTGATCAGTGCATGATCAGTCACGTGATCAGTGTATGATCAGCCACGTGATCAGTGCATGATAGCCACGTGATCAGTGCATGATCAGTCACGTGATCAGTGCATGATCAGTCACGTGATCAGTGTATGATCAGCCACGTGATCAGTGCATGATGAGCCACGTGATCAGTGCAGGATCAATTACGTGATCAGTGCATGATCAGTCACGTGACCAGTACATGGTTGCTACGTGATCGTTGCATGATCAGCCACGTGAGCAGAGCATGATAGCCACGTGATCAGTGCATGATCAGTCACGTGATCAGTACATGATCAGTCACGTGAACAGTGCATGATCATTTACGTGATCAGTGCATGATCAGTCACGTGACCAGTATATGGTTGCTACGTGATCATTCCATGACGAGCCACGTGAGCAGTGCATGATAGCCACGTGATGTGTGCATGAGTTACGTGAGCAGAGTATGATCAGCCACGTGATCAGTGCATGAGTGCCACGTGATCAGTGCATGATATGTCACGTGACAGGTGTGTGATCAGCCACGTGAACAGTGCATGTTCAGCCACGTGATCAGTGCATGATAGCCACGTGATCAGTGCATGATCAGTTACGTGAGCAGTGTATGATCAGCCACGTGATCAGTGCA
Source organism: Bos javanicus (assembly GCF_032452875.1). NCBI lineage: Eukaryota > Metazoa > Chordata > Mammalia > Artiodactyla > Bovidae > Bos > Bos javanicus. Next base: position 31,935 of record NW_026894024.1, on the reverse strand, counting down.
TGGTCAGACACGTGAACAGTGTATGATCAGCCACGTGATCAGTGCATGATATCCAAGTGATCAGTGCATGATCATCACGTGATCAGTGTATGATCAGCCACGTGAACAGTGCATGCTCAGTCACGTGATCTGGGCCTGCTGAGCTGCGTGATTACTGTCTGCTCATCTGCTTGACAATTGCCAGCTGAGCTGCACGATTCCTGCCTGTCATCTGCTTGACAATTGCCAGCTGTGCTGCGTAATTCCTGCCTGCTCAGCTGCTTGATTATTGCCAGCTGAGCAGCATGATTCCTCACAGCTGAGTTCCATGATTATTGCCTGCTGACTGTTTGATTCGTGCCTACTCAGCTCTTTGTTTATTGCCTCCAGAGGCACATGATCAGTGTATGATAGCAAACATGATCAGCGCATGATCAGTCACATGATCAGCGCCATTAAGTCACGTGATCACTACATGATAGTCATGTGATCAGTCCATGCTCAGTCACGGTATCAGTGCATGATCAGCCACGTGATCAGTGCATGATCTGTCACAAGATTAGTGTATGATCATCCACGTGATCAGTGCATGGGCAGTCATGTGATCAGTGCATGATATAGACGTGATCAGTGCATGATCAGTCTCGTGATCAGTGCATGATAGCCACGTGATCAGTGCATGATCAGTCACCTGATGGGTGTATGATCATTCACGTGACCTGTACATGGTAGCTACATGATCATTGCATGATCAGCCACGTGAGTAGTGCATGATAGCCACGTGATCACTGCATGATCAGTCACGTGATCAGTGCATGATCAGTCATGTGACCAGTACATGGTAGCTGCGTGATCATGGCATGATCAGCCACGTGAGCAGTGCATGATAGCCACGTGATCAGTGCATGATCAGACACGTGATCAGTGCATGATCAGTCACGTGATCAGTGCATGATCAGCCACGTGATCAGTGCATGATAGCCACGTGATCAGTGCATGATCAGTCATGTGATCAGTGCATGATCAGCCACGTGATCAGTGCATGATAGCCACGTGATCAGTGCATGATCAGCCACGTGATCAGTGCATGATCAGCCACGTGATCAGTGCATGATCAGCCACGTGATCAGTGCATGATCAGGCACGTGATCAGTGCATGATCAGCCACGTGATCAGTGCATGATAGCCACGTGATCAGTGCATGATCAGTCACGTGATCAGTGCATGATCAGTCACGTGATCAGTGCATGATCAGCCACGTGATCAGTGCATGATCAGCCACGTGATCAGTGCATGATCAATTACGTGATCAGTGCATGATCAGTCACGTGACCAGTGCATGGTAGCTACGTGATCATGCATGATCAGCCACGTGATCAGTGCATGATAGCCACGTGATCAGTGCATGATAGCCACGTGATCAGTGCATGATCAGTCATGTGATAGTGTGTGATCAGCCACGTGATCAGTGCATGATATCCACGTGATCAGTGCATGACAGCCACGTGATCAGTGCATGATAGCCACGTGATCAGTGCATGATCAGTCACGTGATACATGTGTGATCAGCCACGTGATCAGTGCATGATGAGCCACGTGATCAGTGCATGATCAATTACGTGATCAGTGCATGATCAGTCACGTGACCAGTACATGGTTGCTACGTGATCGTTGCATGATCAGCCACGTGAGCAGTGCATGATAGCCACGTGATCAGTGCATGATCAGTCACGTGATCAGTGCATGATCAGTCACGTGAACAGTGCATGATCATTTCCGTGATCAGTGCATGATCAGTCACGTGACCAGTATATGGTTGCTACGTGATCATTCCATGACAGCCACGTGAGCAGTGCATGATAGCCACGTGATGTGTGCATGAGTTACGTGAGCAGTGTATGATCAGCCACGTGATCAGTGCATGAGTGCCACGTGATCAGTGCATGATATGTCACGTGACAGGTGTGTGATCAGCCACGTGAACAGTGCATGTTCAGCCACGTGATCAGTGCATGATAGCCACGTGATCAGTGCATGATCAGTTACGTGATCAGTGTATGATCAGCCACGTGATCAGTGCATGGTCAGACACGTGATCAGTGTATGATCAGCCACGTGATCAGTGCATGATATCCAGTGATCAGTGCATGATCATCACGTGATCAGTGCATGATCAGCCACGTGATCAGTGCATGATCAGTCACGTGATCAGTGCATGATCAGCCACGTGATCAGTGCATGATCAGCCACGTGATCAGTGCATGATCAATTACGTGATCAGTGCATGATCAGTCACGTGACCAGTGCATGATAGCTACGTGATCATTGCCTGATCAGCCACGTGATCAGTGCATGATAGCCACGTGATCAGTGCATGATCAGTCACGTGATCAGTGCATGATCAGTCACGTGATCAGTGCATGATAGCTACGTGATCATTGCATGATCAGCCACGTGATCAGTGCATGATAGCCACGTGATCAGTGCATGATAGCCACGTGATCAGTGCATGATCAGTCATGTGATACGTGTGTGATCAGCCACGTGATCAGTGCATGATATCCACGTGATCAGTGCATGATCAGCCACGTGATCAGTGCATGATAGCCACGTGATCAGTGCATGATCAGTCACGTGATCATGTGTGATCAGCCACGTGATCAGTGCATGATCAGGCACGTGATCAGTGCATGATCAGCCACGTGATCAGTGCATGATAGCCACGTGATCAGTGCATGATCAGTCACGTGATCAGTGCATGATCAGTCACGTGATCAGTGCATGATCAGCCACGTGATCATGTGTGATCAGCCACGTGATCAGTGCATGATCAGCCACGTGATCAGTGCATGATCAATTACGTGATCAGTGCATGATCAGTCACGTGATCAGTACATGGTAGCTACGTGATCATTGCATGATCAGCCACGTGATCAGTGCATGATAGCCACGTGATCAGTGCATGATCAGCCACGTGATCAGTGCATGATCAGTCATGTGATCGTGTGTGATCAGCCACGTGATCAGTGCATGATAGCCACGTGATCAGTGCATGACAGCCACGTGATCAGTGCATGATAGCCACGTGATCAGTGCATGATCAGCCACGTGATCAGTGCATGATCAGCCACGTGATCAGTGCATGATCAGCCACGTGATCAGTGCATGATAGCCACGTGATCAGTGCATGATCAGTCACGTGATCAGTGCATGATCAGTCACGTGATCAGTGTATGATCAGCCACGTGATCAGTGCATGATGAGCCACGTGATCAGTGCAGGATCAATTACGTGATCAGTGCATGATCAGTCACGTGACCAGTACATGGTTGCTACGTGATCGTTGCATGATCAGCCACGTGAGCAGAGCATGATAGCCACGTGATCAGTGCATGATCAGTCACGTGATCAGTACATGATCAGTCACGTGAACAGTGCATGATCATTTACGTGATCTTTGCATGATCAGTCACGTGACCAGTATATGGTTGCTACGTGATCATTCCATGACGAGCCACGTGAGCAGTGCATGATAGCCACGTGATGTGTGCATGAGTTACGTGAGCAGAGTATGATCAGCCACGTGATCAGTGCATGAGTGCCACGTGATCAGTGCATGATATGTCACGTGACAGGTGTGTGATCAGCCACGTGAACAGTGCATGTTCAGCCACGTGATCAGTGCATGATAGCCACGTGATCAGTGCATGATCAGTTACGTGAGCAGTGTATGATCAGCCACGTGATCAGTGCATGGTCAGACACGTGAACAGTGTATGATCAGCCACGTGATCAGTGCATGATATCCAAGTGATCAGTGCATGATCATCACGTGATCAGTGTATGATCAGCCACGTGAACAGTGCATGCTCAGTCACGTGATCTGGGCCTGCTGAGCTGCGTGATTACTGTCTGCTCATCTGCTTGACAATTGCCAGCTGAGCTGCACGATTCCTGCCTGTCATCTGCTTGACAATTGCCAGCTGTGCTGCGTAATTCCTGCCTGCTCAGCTGCTTGATTATTGCCAGCTGAGCAGCATGATTCCTCACAGCTGAGTTCCATGATTATTGCCTGCTGACTGTTTGATTCGTGCCTACTCAGCTCTTTGTTTATTGCCTCCAGAGGCACATGATCAGTGTATGATAGCAAACATGATCAGCGCATGATCAGTCACATGATCAGCGCCATTAAGTCACGTGATCACTACATGATAGTCATGTGATCAGTCCATGCTCAGTCACGGTATCAGTGCATGATCAGCCACGTGATCAGTGCATGATCTGTCACAAGATTAGTGTATGATCATCCACGTGATCAGTGCATGGGCAGTCATGTGATCAGTGCATGATATAGACGTGATCAGTGCATGATCAGTCTCGTGATCAGTGCATGATAGCCACGTGATCAGTGCATGATCAGTCACCTGATGGGTGTATGATCATTCACGTGACCTGTACATGGTAGCTACATGATCATTGCATGATCAGCCACGTGAGTAGTGCATGATAGCCACGTGATCACTGCATGATCAGTCACGTGATCAGTGCATGATCAGTCATGTGACCAGTACATGGTAGCTGCGTGATCATGGCATGATCAGCCACGTGAGCAGTGCATGATAGCCACGTGATCAGTGCATGATCAGACACGTGATCAGTGCATGATCAGTCACGTGATCAGTGCATGATCAGCCACGTGATCAGTGCATGATCAGGCACGTGATCAGTGTATGTCAGCCACGTGATCAGTGCATGATAGCCACGTGATCAGTGCATGATCAGTCACGTGATCAGTGCATGATCAGTTACGTGATCAGTGCATGATCAGCCACGTGATCAGTGCATGATCAGCCACATGATCAGTGCATGATCAATTACGTGATCAGTGCATGATCAGTCACGTGATCAGTGCATGATAGCCACGTGATCAGTGCATGATAGCCACGTGATCAGTGCATGATCAGTCACGTGATCAGTGCATGATCAGCCACGTGATCAGTGCATGATATCCACGTGATCAGTGCATGATAGCCACGTGATCAGTGCATGATAGCCACGTGATCAGTGCATGATCAGCCACGTGATCAGTGCATGATCAGCCACGTGATCAGTGCATGATCAGCCACGTGATCAGTGCATGATCAGCCACGTGATCAGTGCATGATCAGCCACGTGATCAGTGCATGATCAGCCACGTGATCAGTGCATGATCAGTCACGTGATCAGTGCATGATCAGTCACGTGATCAGTGCATGATCAGCCACGTGATCAGTGCATGATCAGCCACGTGATCAGTGCATGATCAATTACGTGATCAGTGCATGATCAGTCACGTGATCAGTGCATGATAGCTACGTGATCATGCATGATCAGCCACGTGATCAGTGCATGATAGCCACGTGATCAGTGCATGATAGCCACGTGATCAGTGCATGATCAGTCATGTGATAGTGCATGATCAGCCACGTGATCAGTGCATGATATCACGTGATCAGTGCATGATCAGCCACGTGATCAGTGCATGATGAGCCACGTGATCAGTGCATGATCAATTACGTGATCAGTGCATGATCAGTCACGTGACCAGTACATGGTTGCTACGTGATCAGTGCATGATCAGCCACGTGATCAGTGCATGATAGCCACGTGATCAGTGCATGATCAGTCACGTGATCAGTGCATGATCAGTCACGTGATCAGTGCATGATCATTTCCGTGATCAGTGCATGATCAGTCACGTGACCAGTATATGGTTGCTACGTGATCAGTGCATGACAGCCACGTGATCAGTGCATGATAGCCACGTGATCAGTGCATGAGTTACGTGATCAGTGTATGATCAGCCACGTGATCAGTGCATGAGTGCCACGTGATCAGTGCATGATAGTCACGTGACAGTGTGTGATCAGCCACGTGATCAGTGCATGATCAGCCACGTGATCAGTGCATGATAGCCACGTGATCAGTGCATGATCAGTCACGTGATCAGTGCATGATCAGCCACGTGATCAGTGCATGATCAGACACGTGATCAGTGCATGATCAGCCACGTGATCAGTGCATGATATCCACGTGATCAGTGCATGATCATCACGTGATCAGTGCATGATCAGCCACGTGATCAGTGCATGATCAGTCACGTGATCAGTGCATGATCAGCCACGTGATCAGTGCATGATCAGCCACGTGATCAGTGCATGATCAGTTACGTGATCAGTGCATGATCAGTCACGTGATCAGTGCATGATAGCTACGTGATCATTGCATGATCAGCCACGTGATCAGTGCATGATAGCCACGTGATCAGTGCATGATCAGTTACGTGATCAGTGCATGATCAGTCACGTGACCAGTACATGGTAGCTACGTGATCATTGCATGATCAGCCACGTGATCAGTGCATGATAGCCACGTGATCAGTGCATGATAGCCACGTGATCAGTGCATGATCAGTCATGTGATCGTGTGTGATCAGCCACGTGATCAGTGCATGATATCCACGTGATCAGTGCATGACAGCCACGTGATCAGTGCATGATAGCCACGTGATCAGTGCATGATCAGTCACGTGATCATGTGTGATCAGCCACGTGATCAGTGCATGATCAGGCACGTGATCAGTGCATGATCAGCCACGTGATCAGTGCATGATAGCCACGTGATCAGTGCATGATCAGTCACGTGATCAGTGCATGATCAGTCACGTGATCAGTGCATGATCAGCCACGTGATCATGTGTGATCAGCCACGTGATCAGTGCATGATCAGCCACGTGATCAGTGCATGATCAATTACGTGATCAGTGCATGATCAGTCACGTGACCAGTACATGGTAGCTACGTGATCATTGCATGATCAGCCACGTGATCAGTGCATGATAGCCACGTGATCAGTGCATGATAGCCACGTGATCAGTGCATGATCAGTCATGTGATACGTGTGTGATCAGCCACGTGATCAGTGCATGATATCCACGTGATCAGTGCATGACAGCCACGTGATCAGTGCATGATAGCCACGTGATCAGTGCATGATCAGTCACGTGATCATGTGTGATCAGCCACGTGATCAGTGCATGATCAGCCACGTGATCAGTGCATGATCAGCCACGTGATCAGTGCATGATAGCCACGTGATCAGTGCATGATCAGTCACGTGATCAGTGCATGATCAGTCACGTGATCAGTGCATGATCAGCCACGTGATCAGTGTGATCAGCCACGTGATCAGTGCATGATCAGCCACGTGATCAGTGCATGATCAATTACGTGATCAGTGCATGATCAGTCACGTGACCAGTACATGTAGCTACGTGATCATTGCATGATCAGCCACGTGATCAGTGCATGATAGCCACGTGATCAGTGCATGATAGCCACGTGATCAGTGCATGATCAGTCACGTGATCGTGTGTGATCAGCCACGTGATCAGTGCATGATATCCACGTGATCAGTGCATGATCAGCCACGTGATCAGTGCATGATAGCCACGTGATCAGTGCATGATCAGTCACGTGATCAGTGCATGATCAGTCACGTGATCAGTGCATGATCAGCCACGTGATCAGTGCATGATCAGCCACGTGATCAGTGCATGATCAGTCACGTGATCAGTGCATGATCAGTCACGTGACCAGTGCATGATAGCTACGTGATCAGTGCATGATCAGCCACGTGATCAGTGCATGATAGCCACGTGATCAGTGCATGATCAGTTACGTGATCAGTGCATGATCAGTCACGTGACCAGTACATGGTAGCTACGTGATCATTGCATGATCAGCCACGTGATCAGTGCATGATAGCCACGTGATCAGTGCATGATAGCCACGTGATCAGTGCATGATCAGTCATGTGATACGTGTGTGATCAGCCACGTGATCAGTGCATGATATCCACGTGATCAGTGCATGACAGCCACGTGATCAGTGCATGATAGCCACGTGATCAGTGCATGATCAGTCACGTGATCATGTGTGATCAGCCACGTGATCAGTGCATGATCAGGCACGTGATCAGTGCATGATCAGCCACGTGATCAGTGCATGATAGCCACGTGATCAGTGCATGATCAGTCACGTGATCAGTGCATGATCAGTTACGTGATCAGTGCATGATCAGCCACGTGATCATGTGTGATCAGCCACGTGATCAGTGCATGATCAGCCACGTGATCAGTGCATGATCAATTACGTGATCAGTGCATGATCAGTCACGTGACCAGTGCATGGTAGCTACGTGATCATTGCATGATCAGCCACGTGATCAGTGCATGATAGCCACGTGATCAGTGCATGATCAGTCACGTGATCAGTGTGTGATCAGCCACGTGATCAGTGCATGATATCCACGTGATCAGTGCATGATCAGCCACGTGATCAGTGCATGATAGCCACGTGATCAGTGCATGATCAGTCACGTGATCAGTGTGATCAGCCACGTGATCAGTGCATGATAGCCACGTGATCAGTGCATGATCAGCCACGTGATCAGTGCATGATAGCCACGTGATCAGTGCATGATCAGTCACGTGATCAGTGCATGATCAGTCACGTGATCAGTGCATGATCAGCCACGTGATCATGTGTGATCAGCCACGTGATCAGTGCATGATCAGCCACGTGATCAGTGCATGATCAATTACGTGATCAGTGCATGATCAGTCACGTGACCAGTACATGTAGCTACGTGATCATTGCATGATCAGCCACGTGATCAGTGCATGATAGCCACGTGATCAGTGCATGATAGCCACGTGATCAGTGCATGATCAGTCACGTGATCGTGTGTGATCAGCCACGTGATCAGTGCATGATATCCACGTGATCAGTGCATGATCAGCCACGTGATCAGTGCATGATCAGCCACGTGATCAGTGCATGATCAGTCACGTGATCAGTGCATGATCAGTTACGTGATCAGTGCATGATCAGCCACGTGATCAGTGCATGATCAGTCACGTGATCATGTGTGATCAGCCACGTGATCAGTGCATGATCAGCCACGTGATCAGTGCATGATCAATTACGTGATCAGTGCATGATCAGTCACGTGACCAGTACATGGTAGCTACGTGATCATTGCATGATCAGCCACGTGATCAGTGCATGATAGCCACGTGATCAGTGCATGATAGCCACGTGATCAGTGCATGATCAGTCATGTGATCGTGTGTGATCAGCCACGTGATCAGTGCATGATATCCACGTGATCAGTGCATGACAGCCACGTGATCAGTGCATGATAGCCACGTGATCAGTGCATGATCAGTCACGTGATCATGTGTGATCAGCCACGTGATCAGTGCATGATCAGCCACGTGATCAGTGCATGTCCAGCCACGTGATCAGTGCATGATAGCCACGTGATCAGTGCATGATCAGTCACGTGATCAGTGCATGATCAGTTACGTGATCAGTGCATGATCAGCCACGTGATCATGTGTGATCAGCCACGTGATCAGTGCATGATCAGCCACGTGATCAGTGCATGATCAATTACGTGATCAGTGCATGATCAGTCACGTGACCAGTACATGGTAGCTACGTGATCATGCATGATCAGCCACGTGATCAGTGCATGATAGCCACGTGATCAGTGCATGATAGCCACGTGATCAGTGCATGATCAGTCACGTGATACGTGTGTGATCAGCCACGTGATCAGTGCATGATAGCCACGTGATCAGTGCATGATCAGCCACGTGATCAGTGCATGATCAGTCACGTGATCAGTGCATGATAGCTACGTGATCAGTGCATGATCAGCCACGTGATCAGTGCATGATAGCCACGTGATCAGTGCATGATCAGTCACGTGATCAGTGCATGATCAGTCACGTGATCAGTGCATGATCAGCCACGTGATCAGTGCATGATAGCCACGTGATCAGTGCATGATCAGTCACGTGATCAGTGCATGATCAGTTACGTGATCAGTGCATGATCAGCCACGTGATCAGTGCATGATCAGCCACGTGATCAGTGCATGATCAATCACGTGATCAGTGCATGATCAGTCACGTGACCAGTGCATGATAGCTACGTGATCATGCATGATCAGCCACGTGATCAGTGCATGATAGCCACGTGATCAGTGCATGATAGCCACGTGATCAGTGCATGATCAGTCATGTGATACGTGTGTGATCAGCCACGTGATCAGTGCATGATAGCCACGTGATCAGTGCATGATCAATTACGTGATCAGTGCATGATCAGTCACGTGATCAGTGCATGGTTGCTACGTGATCGTTGCATGATCAGCCACGTGATCAGTGCATGATAGCCACGTGATCAGTGCATGATCAGTCACGTGATCAGTGCATGATCAGTCACGTGATCAGTGCATGATCATTTCCGTGATCAGTGCATGATCAGTCACGTGACCAGTATATGGTAGCTACGTGATCATTGCATGACAGCCACGTGATCAGTGCATGATAGCCACGTGATCAGTGCATGAGTTACGTGATCAGTGTATGATCAGCCACGTGATCAGTGCATGATGCCACGTGATCAGTGCATGATAGTCACGTGATCAGTGCATGATCAGCCACGTGATCAGTGCATGATCAGCCACGTGATCAGTGCATGATAGCCACGTGATCAGTGCATGATCAGTTACGTGATCAGTGCATGATCAGCCACGTGATCAGTGCATGATCAGACACGTGATCAGTGCATGATCAGCCACGTGATCAGTGCATGATAGCCACGTGATCAGTGCATGATAGCCACGTGATCAGTGCATGATCAGTCATGTGATACGTGTGTGATCAGCCACGTGATCAGTGCATGATATCCACGTGATCAGTGCATGACAGCCACGTGATCAGTGCATGAGAGCCACGTGATCAGTGCATGATCAGTCACGTGATCATGTGTGATCAGCCACGTGATCAGTGCATGATCAGGCACGTGATCAGTGCATGATCAGCCACGTGATCAGTGCATGATAGCCACGTGATCAGTGCATGATCAGTCACGTGATCAGTGCATGATCAGCCACGTGATCAGTGCATGATCAGCCACGTGATCATGTGTGATCAGCCACGTGATCAGTGCATGATCAGCCACGTGATCAGTGCATGATCAATTACGTGATCAGTGCATGATCAGTCACGTGACCAGTACATGTAGCTACGTGATCATTGCATGATCAGCCACGTGATCAGTGCATGATAGCCACGTGATCAGTGCATGATCAGCCACGTGATCAGTGCATGAGAGCCACGTGATCAGTGCATGATCAGTCACGTGATCAGTGCATGATCAGCCACGTGATCAGTGCATGATCAGCCACGTGATCAGTGCATGATCAGCCACGTGATCAGTGCATGATCAGTTACGTGATCAGTGCATGATCAGCCACGTGATCAGTGCATGGTCAGCACGTGATCAGTGCATGATCAGCCACGTGATCAGTGCATGATATCCAAGTGATCAGTGCATGATCATCACGTGATCAGTGTATGATCAGCCACGTGAACAGTGCATGCTCAGTCACGTGATCTGGGCCTGCTGAGCTGCGTGATTACTGTCTGCTCATCTGCTTGACAATTGCCAGCTGAGCTGCACGATTCCTGCCTGTCATCTGCTTGACAATTGCCAGCTGTGCTGCGTAATTCCTGCCTGCTCAGCTGCTTGATTATTGCCAGCTGAGCAGCATGATTCCTCACACCTGAGTTCCATGATTATTGCCTGCTGACTGTTTGATTCGTGCCTACTCAGCTCTTTGTTTATTGCCTCCAGAGGCACATGATCAGTGTATGATAGCAAACATGATCAGCGCATGATCAGTCACATGATCAGCGCCATTAAGTCACGTGATCACTACATGATAGTCATGTGATCAGTCCATGCTCAGTCACGGTATCAGTGCATGATCAGCCACGTGATCAGTGCATGATCTGTCACAAGATTAGTTTATGATCATCCACGTGATCAGTGCATGGGCAGTCATGTGATCAGTCCATGATATAGACGTGATCAGTGCATGATCAGTCTCGTGATCAGTGCATGATAGCCACGTGATCAGTGCATGATCAGTCACCTGATGGGTGTATGATCACTCACGTGACCTGTACATGGTAGCTACATGATCATTGCATGATCAGCCACGTGAGTAGTGCATGATAGCCACGTGATCACTGCATGATCAGTCACGTGATCAGTGCATGATCAGTCACGTGACCAGTGCATGGTAGCTACGTGATCATTGCATGATCAGCCACGTGATCAGTGCATGATAGCCACGTGATCAGTGCATGATAGCCACGTGATCAGTGCATGATCAGTCACGTGATCAGTGTGATCAGCCACGTGATCAGTGCATGATATCCACGTGATCAGTGCATGATAGCCACGTGATCAGTGCATGATCAGTCACGTGATCAGTGCATGATCAGTCACGTGATCGTGTGTGATCAGCCACGTGATCAGTGCATGATGAGCCACGTGATCAGTGCATGATCAATTACGTGATCAGTGCATGATCAGTCACGTGACCAGTACATGGTAGCTACGTGATCATTGCATGATCAGCCACGTGATCAGTGCATGATAGCCACGTGATCAGTGCATGATAGCCACGTGATCAGTGCATGATCAGTCGTGATACATGTGTGATCAGCCACGTGATCAGTGCATGATCAGCCACGTGATCAGTGCATGATCAGCCACGTGATCAGTGCATGATCAGTCACGTGATCAGTGCATGATCAGCCACGTGATCAGTGCATGATCAGTCACGTGATCAGTGCATGATCAGCCACGTGATCAGTGCATGATAGCCACGTGATCAGTGCATGATCAGTCACGTGATCAGTGCATGATCAGCCACGTGATCAGTGCATGATCAGCCACGTGATCAGTGCATGATCAGCCACGTGATCAGTGCATGATCAGCCACGTGATCAGTGCATGATCAGTCACGTGATCAGTGCATGATCAGGCACGTGATCAGTGCATGATCATTTACGTGATCAGTGCATGATCAGTCACGTGACCAGTATATGGTAGCTACGTGATCATTCCATGACAGCCACGTGAGCAGTGCATGATAGCCACGTGATGTGTGCATGATCAGTTACGTGATCAGTGTATGATCAGCCACGTGATCAGTGCATGAGTGCCACGTGATCAGTGCATGATATGTCACGTGACAGTGTGTGATCAGCCACGTGATCAGTGCATGATCAGCCACGTGATCAGTGCATGATAGCCACGTGATCAGTGCATGATCAGTTACGTGATCAGTGCATGATCAGCCACGTGATCAGTGCATGATCAGACACGTGATCAGTGCATGATCAGCCACGTGATCAGTGCATGATCAGCCACGTGATCAGTGCATGATCAGGCACGTGATCAGTGCATGATCAGCCACGTGATCAGTGCATGATAGCCACGTGATCAGTGCATGATCAGTCACGTGATCAGTGCATGATCAGTCACGTGATCAGTGCATGATCAGTTACGTGATCAGTGCATGATCAGCCACGTGATCAGTGCATGATAGCCACGTGATCAGTGCATGATAGCCACGTGATCAGTGCATGATAGCCACGTGATCAGTGCATGATCAGTCACGTGATCATGTGTGATCAGCCACGTGATCAGTGCATGATCAGCCACGTGATCAGTGCATGATCAATTACGTGATCAGTGCATGATCAGTCACGTGATCAGTACATGATAGCTACGTGATCATTGCATGATCAGCCACGTGATCAGTGCATGATAGCCACGTGATCAGTGCATGATAGCCACGTGATCAGTGCATGATCAGTCATGTGATACGTGTGTGATCAGCCACGTGATCAGTGCATGATATCCACGTGATCAGTGCATGACAGCCACGTGATCAGTGCATGATAGCCACGTGATCAGTGCATGATCAGTCACGTGATCATGTGTGATCAGCCACGTGATCAGTGCATGATCAGGCACGTGATCAGTGCATGATCAATTACGTGATCAGTGCATGATCAGTCACGTGACCAGTACATGGTAGCTACGTGATCATTGCATGATCAGCCACGTGATCAGTGCATGATAGCCACGTGATCAGTGCATGATCAGCCACGTGATCAGTGCATGATCAGTCATGTGATACGTGTGTGATCAGCCACGTGATCAGTGCATGATATCCACGTGATCAGTGCATGACAGCCACGTGATCAGTGCATGAGAGCCACGTGATCAGTGCATGATCAGTCACGTGATCATGTGTGATCAGCCACGTGATCAGTGCATGATCAGGCACGTGATCAGTGCATGTCCAGCCACGTGATCAGTGCATGATAGCCACGTGATCAGTGCATGATCAGTCACGTGATCAGTGCATGATCAGTTACGTGATCAGTGCATGATCAGCCACGTGATACATGTGTGATCAGCCACGTGATCAGTGCATGATCAGCCACGTGATCAGTGCATGATCAATTACGTGATCAGTGCATGATCAGTCACGTGACCAGTACATGGTAGCTACGTGATCATTGCATGATCAGCCACGTGATCAGTGCATGATAGCCACGTGATCAGTGCATGATAGCCACGTGATCAGTGCATGATCAGTCATGTGATACGTGTGTGATCAGCCACGTGATCAGTGCATGATATCCACGTGATCAGTGCATGACAGCCACGTGATCAGTGCATGATAGCCACGTGATCAGTGCATGATCAGTCACGTGATACGTGTGTGATCAGCCACGTGATCAGTGCATGATAGCCACGTGATCAGTGCATGATCAGCCACGTGATCAGTGCATGATAGCCACGTGATCAGTGCATGATCAGTCACGTGATCATGTGTGATCAGCCACGTGATCAGTGCATGACAGCCACGTGATCAGTGCATGATCAGCCACGTGATCAGTGCATGATAGCCACGTGATCAGTGCATGATCAGTCACGTGATCAGTGCATGATCAGTCACGTGATCAGTGCATGATCAGCCACGTGATACATGTGTGATCAGCCACGTGATCAGTGCATGATCAGCCACGTGATCAGTGCATGATCAATTACGTGATCAGTGCATGATCAGTCACGTGATCAGTACATGGTAGCTACGTGATCATTGCATGATCAGCCACGTGATCAGTGCATGATAGCCACGTGATCAGTGCATGATAGCCACGTGATCAGTGCATGATCAGTCATGTGATCGTGTGTGATCAGCCACGTGATCAGTGCATGATATCCACGTGATCAGTGCATGACAGCCACGTGATCAGTGCATGAGAGCCACGTGATCAGTGCATGATCAGTCACGTGATCATGTGTGATCAGCCACGTGATCAGTGCATGATCAGGCACGTGATCAGTGCATGATCAGCCACGTGATCAGTGCATGATAGCCACGTGATCAGTGCATGATCAGTCACGTGATCAGTGCATGATCAGTTACGTGATCAGTGCATGATCAGCCACGTGATACATGTGTGATCAGCCACGTGATCAGTGCATGATCAGCCACGTGATCAGTGCATGATCAATTACGTGATCAGTGCATGATCAGTCACGTGACCAGTACATGGTAGCTACGTGATCATTGCATGATCAGCCACGTGATCAGTGCATGATAGCCACGTGATCAGTGCATGATAGCCACGTGATCAGTGCATGATCAGTCATGTGATACGTGTGTGATCAGCCACGTGATCAGTGCATGATATCCACGTGATCAGTGCATGACAGCCACGTGATCAGTGCATGATAGCCACGTGATCAGTGCATGATCAGTCACGTGATCATGTGTGATCAGCCACGTGATCAGTGCATGATCAGCCACGTGATCAGTGCATGATCAGCCACGTGATCAGTGCATGATAGCCACGTGATCAGTGCATGATCAGTCACGTGATCAGTGCATGATCAGTTACGTGATCAGTGCATGATCAGCCACGTGATACATGTGTGATCAGCCACGTGATCAGTGCATGATCAGCCACGTGATCAGTGCATGATCAATTACGTGATCAGTGCATGATCAGTCACGTGACCAGTACATGTAGCTACGTGATCATTGCATGATCAGGCACGTGATCAGTGCATGATAGCCACGTGATCAGTGCATGATAGCCACGTGATCAGTGCATGATCAGTCATGTGATACGTGTGTGATCAGCCACGTGATCAGTGCATGATATCCACGTGATCAGTGCATGACAGCCACGTGATCAGTGCATGATAGCCACGTGATCAGTGCATGATCAGTCACGTGATCATGTGTGATCAGCCACGTGATCAGTGCATGATCAGCCACGTGATCAGTGCATGATCAATCACGTGATCAGTGCATGATCAGTCACGTGATCAGTACATGGTAGCTACGTGATCATTGCATGATCAGCCACGTGATCAGTGCATGATAGCCACGTGATCAGTGCATGATCAGCCACGTGATCAGTGCATGATCAGCCACGTGATCAGTGCATGATCAGTCACGTGATCAGTGCATGATCAGTCACGTGATCAGTGCATGATCAGCCACGTGATCAGTGCATGATCAGCCACGTGATCAGTGCATGATCAATTACGTGATCAGTGCATGATCAGTCACGTGATCAGTACATGGTAGCTACGTGATCATTGCATGATCAGCCACGTGATCAGTGCATGATAGCCACGTGATCAGTGCATGATCAATTACGTGATCAGTGCATGATCAGTCACGTGACCAGTACATGGTAGCTACGTGATCATTGCATGATCAGCCACGTGATCAGTGCATGATAGCCACGTGATCAGTGCATGATAGCCACGTGATCAGTGCATGATCAGTCATGTGATACGTGTGTGATCAGCCACGTGATCAGTGCATGATATCGACGTCATCAGTGCATGACAGCCACGTGATCAGTGCATGATAGCCACGTGATCAGTGCATGATCAGTCACGTGATCAGTGCATGATCAGTTACGTGATCAGTGTATGATCAGCCACGTGATCAGTGCATGATCAGCCACGTGATCAGTGCATGATCAATTACGTGATCAGTGCATGATCAGTCACGTGACCAGTACATGGTAGCTACGTGATCAGTGCATGATCAGCCACGTGATCAGTGCATGATAGCCACGTGATCAGTGCATGATAGCCACGTGATCAGTGCATGATCAGTCACGTGATACGTGTGTGATCAGCCACGTGATCAGTGCATGATATCCACGTGATCAGTGCATGACAGCCACGTGATCAGTGCATGATAGTCACGTGATCAGTGCATGATCAGTCACGTGATCATGTGTGATCAGCCACGTGATCAGTGCATGATCAATTACGTGATCAGTGCATGATCAGTCACGTGACCAGTGCATGGTAGCTACGTGATCATTGCATGATCAGCCACGTGATCAGTGCATGATAGCCACGTGATCAGTGCATGATCAGTCACGTGATCATGTGTGATCAGCCACGTGATCAGTGCATGATCAGGCACGTGATCAGTGCATGATCAGCCACGTGATCAGTGCATGATAGCCACGTGATCAGTGCATGATCAGTCACGTGATCAGTGCATGATCAGTTACGTGATCAGTGCATGATCAGCCACGTGATACATGTGTGATCAGCCACGTGATCAGTGCATGATCAGCCACGTGATCAGTGCATGATCAATTACGTGATCAGTGCATGATCAGTCACGTGACCAGTACATGGTAGCTACGTGATCATTGCATGATCAGCCACGTGATCAGTGCATGATAGCCACGTGATCAGTGCATGATAGCCACGTGATCAGTGCATGATCAGTCATGTGATACGTGTGTGATCAGCCACGTGATCAGTGCATGATATCCACGTGATCAGTGCATGACAGCCACGTGATCAGTGCATGAGAGCCACGTGATCAGTGCATGATCAGTCACGTGATACATGTGTGATCAGCCACGTGATCAGTGCATGATCAGCCACGTGATCAGTGCATGATCAGCCACGTGATCAGTGCATGATAGCCACGTGATCAGTGCATGATCAGTCACGTGATCAGTGCATGATCAGTTACGTGATCAGTGCATGATCAGCCACGTGATACATGTGTGATCAGCCACGTGATCAGTGCATGATCAGCCACGTGATCAGTGCATGATCAATTACGTGATCAGTGCATGATCAGTCACGTGACCAGTACATGTAGCTACGTGATCATTGCATGATCAGCCACGTGATCAGTGCATGATAGCCACGTGATCAGTGCATGATAGCCACGTGATCAGTGCATGATCAGTCATGTGATCAGTGTGTGATCAGCCACGTGATCAGTGCATGATATCCACGTGATCAGTGCATGACAGCCACGTGATCAGTGCATGATCAGCCACGTGATCAGTGCATGATCAGCCACGTGATCAGTGCATGATCAGCCACGTGATCAGTGCATGATCAGTTACGTGATCAGTGCATGATCAGCCACGTGATCAGTGCATGGTCAGCACGTGATCAGTGCATGATCAGCCACGTGATCAGTGCATGATATCCAAGTGATCAGTGCATGATCATCACGTGATCAGTGTATGATCAGCCACGTGAACAGTGCATGCTCAGTCACGTGATCTGGGCCTGCTGAGCTGCGTGATTACTGTCTGCTCATCTGCTTGACAATTGCCAGCTGAGCTGCACGATTCCTGCCTGTCATCTGCTTGACAATTGCCAGCTGTGCTGCGTAATTCCTGCCTGCTCAGCTGCTTGATTATTGCCAGCTGAGCAGCATGATTCCTCACACCTGAGTTCCATGATTATTGCCTGCTGACTGTTTGATTCGTGCCTACTCAGCTCTTTGTTTATTGCCTCCAGAGGCACATGATCAGTGTATGATAGCAAACATGATCAGCGCATGATCAGTCACATGATCAGCGCCATTAAGTCACGTGATCACTACATGATAGTCATGTGATCAGTCCATGCTCAGTCACGGTATCAGTGCATGATCAGCCACGTGATCAGTGCATGATCTGTCACATGATTAGTGTATGATCATCCACGTGATCAGTGCATGGCAGTCATGTGATCAGTGCATGATATAGACGTGATCAGTGCATGATCAGTCTCGTGATCAGTGCATGATAGCCACGTGATCAGTGCATGATCAGTCACCTGATGGGTGTATGATCATTCACGTGACCTGTACATGGTAGCTACATGATCATTGCATGATCATCCACGTGAGTAGTGCATGATAGCCACGTGATCACTGCATGATCAGTCACGTGATCAGTGCATGATCAGTCACGTGACCAGTGCATGGTAGCTACGTGATCAGTGCATGATCAGCCACGTGATCAGTGCATGATAGCCACGTGATCAGTGCATGATAGCCACGTGATCAGTGCATGATCAGTCACGTGATCAGTGTGTGATCAGCCACGTGATCAGTGCATGATATCCACGTGATCAGTGCATGATAGCCACGTGATCAGTGCATGATCAGTCACGTGATCAGTGCATGATCAGTCACGTGATACGTGTGTGATCAGCCACGTGATCAGTGCATGATGAGCCACGTGATCAGTGCATGATCAATTACGTGATCAGTGCATGATCAGTCACGTGACCAGTACATGGTAGCTACGTGATCATTGCATGATCAGCCACGTGATCAGTGCATGATAGCCACGTGATCAGTGCATGATAGCCACGTGATCAGTGCATGATCAGTCACGTGATACATGTGTGATCAGCCACGTGATCAGTGCATGATCAGCCACGTGATCAGTGCATGATCATTCACGTGATCAGTGCATGATCAGTCACGTGATCAGTGCATGATCAGCCACGTGATCAGTGCATGATCAGTCACGTGATCAGTGCATGATCAGCCACGTGATCAGTGCATGATAGCCACGTGATCAGTGCATGATCAGTCACGTGATCAGTGCATGATCAGTCACGTGATCAGTGCATGATCAGCCACGTGATCAGTGCATGATCAGCCACGTGATCAGTGCATGATCAGTTACGTGATCAGTGCATGATCAGCCACGTGATCAGTGCATGATCAGTCACGTGATCAGTGCATGATCAGCCACGTGATCAGTGCATGATCATTTACGTGATCAGTGCATGATCAGTCACGTGACCAGTATATGGTAGCTACATGATCATTCCATGACAGCCACGTGATCAGTGCATGATAGCCACGTGATGTGTGCATGATCAGTTACGTGATCAGAGTATGATCAGCCACGTGATCAGTGCATGAGTGCCACGTGATCAGTGCATGATATGTCACGTGACAGTGTGTGATCAGCCACGTGATCAGTGCATGATCAGCCACGTGATCAGTGCATGATAGCCACGTGATCAGTGCATGATCAGTTACGTGATCAGTGCATGATCAGCCACGTGATCAGTGCATGATCAGACACGTGATCAGTGCATGATCAGCCACGTGATCAGTGCATGATCAGCCACGTGATCAGTGCATGATCAGGCACGTGATCAGTGCATGATCAGCCACGTGATCAGTGCATGATAGCCACGTGATCAGTGCATGATCAGTCACGTGATCAGTGCATGATCAGTTACGTGATCAGTGTATGATCAGCCACGTGATCAGTGCATGATGAGCCACGTGATCAGTGCAGGATCAATTACGTGATCAGTGCATGATCAGTCACGTGACCAGTACATGGTTGCTACGTGATCGTTGCATGATCAGCCACGTGAGCAGAGCATGATAGCCACGTGATCAGTGCATGATCAGTCACGTGATCAGTACATGATCAGTCACGTGAACAGTGCATGATCATTTACGTGATCTTGCATGATCAGTCACGTGACCAGTATATGGTTGCTACGTGATCATTCCATGACGAGCCACGTGAGCAGTGCATGATAGCCACGTGATGTGTGCATGAGTTACGTGAGCAGAGTATGATCAGCCACGTGATCAGTGCATGAGTGCCACGTGATCAGTGCATGATATGTCACGTGACAGGTGTGTGATCAGCCACGTGAACATTGCATGTTCAGCCACGTGATCAGTGCATGATAGCCACGTGATCAGTGCATGATCAGTTACGTGAGCAGTGTATGATCAGCCACGTGATCAGTGCATGGTCAGACACGTGAACAGTGTATGATCAGCCACGTGATCAGTGCATGATATCCAAGTGATCAGTGCATGATCATCACGTGATCAGTGTATGATCAGCCACGTGAACAGTGCATGCTCAGTCACGTGATCTGGGCCTGCTGAGCTGCGTGATTACTGTCTGCTCATCTGCTTGACAATTGCCAGCTGAGCTGCACGATTCCTGCCTGTCATCTGCTTGACAATTGCCAGCTGTGCTGCGTAATTCCTGCCTGCTCAGCTGCTTGATTATTGCCAGCTGAGCAGCATGATTCCTCACAGCTGAGTTCCATGATTATTGCCTGCTGACTGTTTGATTCGTGCCTACTCAGCTCTTTGTTTATTGCCTCCAGAGGCACATGATCAGTGTATGATAGCAAACATGATCAGCGCATGATCAGTCACATGATCAGCGCCTTTAAGTCACGTGATCACTACATGATAGTCATGTGATCAGTCCATGCTCAGTCACGGTATCAGTGCATGATCAGCCACGTGATCAGTGCATGATCTGTCACAAGATTAGTGTATGATCATCCACGTGATCAGTGCATGGGCAGTCATGTGATCAGTGCATGATATAGACGTGATCAGTGCATGATCAGTCTCGTGATCAGTGCATGATAGCCACGTGATCAGTGCATGATCAGTCACCTGATGGGTGTATGATCATTCACGTGACCTGTACATGGTAGCTACATGATCATTGCATGATCAGCCACGTGAGTAGTGCATGATAGCCACGTGATCACTGCATGATCAGTCACGTGATCAGTGCATGATCAGTCATGTGACCAGTACATGGTAGCTGCGTGATCATGGCATGATCAGCCACGTGAGCAGTGCATGATAGCCACGTGATCAGTGCATTATCAGACACGTGATCAGTGCATGATCAGTCACGTGATCAGTGCATGATCAGCCACGTGATCAGTGCATGACCAGGCACGTGATCAGTGTATGTCAGCCAAGTGATCAGTGCATGATAGCCACGTGATCAGTGCATGATCAGTCACGTGATCAGTGCATGATCAGTTATGTGATCAGTGTATGATCAGCCACGTGATCAGTGCATGATCAGCCACATGATCAGTGCATGATCAATTACGTGATCAGTGCATGATCAGTCACGTGACCAGTACATGGTAGCTACGTGATCATGGCCTGATCAGCCACGTGATCAGTGCATGATAGCCACGTGATCAGTGCATGATAGCCACGTGATCAGTGCATGATCAGTCATGAGATACGTGTGTGATCAGCCACGTGATCAGTGCATGATATCCACGTGATCAGTGCATGACAGCCACGTGATCAGTGCATGATAGCCACGTGATCAGTGCATGATCAGTCACGTGATACATGTGTGATCAGCCACGTGATCAGTGCATGATGAGCCACGTGATCAGTGCAGGATCAATTACGTGATCAGTGCATGATCAGTCACGTGACCAGTACATGGTTGCTACGTGATCGTTGCATGATCAGCCACGTGAGCAGTGCATGATAGCCACGTGATCAGTGCATGATCAGTCACGTGATCAGTACATGATCAGTCACGTGAACAGTTCATGATCATTTCCGTGATCTTTGCATGATCAGTCACGTGACCAGTATATGGTTGCTACGTGAACATTCCATGACGAGCCACGTGAGCAGTGCATGATAGCCACGTGATGTGTGCATGAGTTACGTGAGCAGAGTATGATCAGCCACGTGATCAGTGCATGAGTGCCACGGGATCAGTGCATGATATGTCACGTGACAGGTGTGTGATCAGCCACGTGAACATTGCATGTTCAGCCACGTGATCAGTGCATGATAGCCACGTGATCAGTGCATGATCAGTTACGTGAGCAGTGTATGATCAGCCACGTGATCAGTGCATGATATCCAAGTGATCAGTGCATGATCATCACGTGATCAGTGTATGATCAGCCACGTGAAAAGTGCATGCTCAGTCACGTGATCTGGGCCTGCTGAGCTGCGTGATTACTGTCTGCTCATCTGCTTGACAATTGCCAGCTGAGCTGCATAATTCCTGCCTGCTCAGCTGCTTGATTATTGCCAGCTGAGCAGCATGATTCCTCACACCTGAGTTCCATGATTATTGCCTGCTGACTGTTTGATTCGTGCCTACTCAGCTCTTTGTTTATTGCCTCCAGAGGCACATGATCAGTGTATGATAGCAAACATGATCAGCGCATGATCAGTCACATGATCAGCGCCATTAAGTCACGTGATCACTACATGATAGTCATGTGATCAGTCCATGCTCAGTCACGGTATCAGTGCATGATCAGCCACGTGATCAGTGCATGATCTGTCACAAGATTAGTGTATGATCATCCACGTGATCAGTGCATGGGCAGTCATGTGATCAGTGCATGATATAGACGTGATCAGTGCATGATCAGTCTCGTGATCAGTGCATGATAGCCACGTGATCAGTGCATGATCAGTCACCTGATGGGTGTATGATCATTCACGTGACCTGTACATGGTAGCTACATGATCATTGCATGATCAGCCACGTGAGTAGTGCATGATAGCCACGTGATCAGTGCATGATCAGTCACGTGATCAGTGCATGATCAGTCATGTGACCAGTACATGGTAGCTACGTGATCAGTGCATGATCAGCCACGTGATCAGTGCATGATAGCCACGTGATCAGTGCATGATAGCCACGTGATCAGTGCATGATCAGCCACGTGATCAGTGCATGATCAGTCACGTGATCAGTGCATGATCAGCCACGTGATCAGTGCATGATCAGGCACGTGATCAGTGTATGTCAGCCACGTGATCAGTGCATGATAGCCACGTGATCAGTGCATGATCAGTCACGTGATCAGTGCATGATCAGTTACGTGATCAGTGTATGATCAGCCACGTGATCAGTGCATGATCAGCCACGTGATCAGTGCATGATCAATAACGTGATCAGTGCATGATCAGTCACGTGACCAGTACATGGTAGCTACGTGATCATTGCATGATCAGCCACATGATCAGTGCATGATAGCCACGTGATCAGTGCATGATAGCCACGTGATCAGTGCATGATCAGTCATGTGATACGTGTGTGATCAGCCACGTGATCAGTGCATGATATCCACGTGATCAGTGCATGACAGCCACGTGATCAGTGCATGAGAGCCACGGGATCAGTGCATGATCAGTCACGTGATCATGTGTGATCAGCCACGTGATCAGTGCATGATCAGCCACGTGATCAGTGCATGATCAATTACGTGATCAGTGCATGATCAGTCACGTGACCAGTACATGGTAGCTACGTGATCATTGCATGATCAGCCACGTGATCAGTGCATGATAGCCACGTGATCAGTGCATGATAGCCACGTGATCAGTGCATGATCAGTCACGTGATACGTGTGTGATCAGCCACGTGATCAGTGCATGATATCCACGTCATCAGTGCATGACAGCCACGTGATCAGTGCATGAGTGCCACGTGATCAGTGCATGATCAGTCACGTGATACATGTGTGATCAGCCACGTGATCAGTGCATGATGAGCCACGTGATCAGTGCAGGATCAATTACGTGATCAGTGCATGATCAGTCACGTGACCAGTACATGGTAGCTACGTGAACATTGCCTGATCAGCCACATGATCAGTGCATGATAACCACGTGATCAGTGCATGATAGCCACGTGATCAGTGCATGATCAGTCATGTGATATGTGTGTGATCAGCCACATGATCAGTGCATGATATCCACGTCATCAGTGCATGACAGCCACGTGATCAGTGCATGAGAGCCACGTGATCAGTGCATGATCAGTCACGTGATACATGTGTGATCAGCCATGTGATCAGTGCATGACCAGGCACGTGATCAGTGCAGGATCAATTACGTGATCACTGCATGATCAGTCACGTGACCAGTACATGGTAGCTACGTGAACTTTGCCTGATCAGCCACATGATCAGTGCATGATAGCCACTTGATCAGTGCATGATAGCCACGTGATCAGTGCATGATCAGTCATGTGATACGTGTGTGATCAGCCACATGATCAGTGCATGATATCCACGTCATCAGTGCATGACAGCCACCTGATCAGTGCATGAGAGCCACGTGATCAGTGCATGATCAGTCACGTGATACATGTGTGATCAGCCACGTGATCAGTGCATGACCAGGCACGTGATCAGTGTATGTCCAGCCAAGTGATCAGTGCATGATAGCCACGTGATCAGTGCATGATCAGTCACGTGATCAGTGCATGATCAGTTATGTGATGAGTGTATGATCAGCCAAGTGATACATGTGTGATCAGCCACGTGATCAGTGCATGATGATCCACGTGATCAGTGCAGGATCAATTACGTGATCAGTGCATGATCAGTCACGTGACCAGTACATGGTAGCTACGTGAACATTGCCTGATCAGCCACGTGATCAGTGCATGATAGCCACGTGATCAGTGCATGATAGCCACGTGATCAGTGCATGATCAGTCATGTGATAGGTGTGTGATCAGCCACATGATCAGTGCATGATATCCACGTCATCAGTGCATGACAGCCACGTGATCAGTGCATGATCAGTCATGTGATACGTGTGTGATCAGCCACGTGATCAGTGCATGATATCCACGTCATCAGTGCATGATCAGCCACGTGATCAGTGCATGAGAGCCACGTGATCAGTGCATGATCAGTCACGTGATCATGTGTGATCAGCCACGTGATCAGTGCATGACCAGGCACGTGATCAGTGTATGTCCAGCCAAGTGATCAGTGCATGATAGCCACGTGATCAGTGCATGATCAGTCACGTGATCAGTGCATGATCACTTATGTGATCAGTGTATGATCAGCCACGTGATACATGTGTGATCAGCCACGTGATCAGTGCATGTTGAGCCACGTGATCAGTGCAGGATCAATTACGTGATCAGTGCATGATCAGTCACGTGACCAGTACATGGTAGCTACGTGAACATTGCCTGATCAGGCACATGATCAGTGCATGATAGCCACGTGATCAGTGCATGATAGCCACGTGATCAGTGCATGATCAGTCATGTGATACGTGTGTGATCAGCCACATGATCAGTGCATGATATCCACGTCATCAGTGCATGACAGCCACGTGATCAGTGCATGAGAGCCACGTGTTCAGTGCATGATCAGTCACGTGATACATGTGTGATCAGCCACGTGATCAGTGCATGACCAGGCACGTGATCAGTGTATGTCCAGCCAAGTGATCAGTGCATGATAGCCACGTGATCAGTGCATGATCAGTCACGTGATCAGTGCATGATCAGTTATGTGATCAGTGTATGATCAGCCACGTGATACATGTGTGATCAGCCACGTGATCAGTGCATGATGAGCCACGTGATCAGTGCAGGATCAATTACGTGATCAGTGCATGATCAGTCACGTGACCAGTACATGGTAGCTACGTGAACATTGCCTGATCAGGCACATGATCAGTGCATGCTAGCCACGTGATCAGTGCATGATCAGCCACGTGATCAGTGCATGATCAGTCATGTGATACGTGTGTGATCAGCCACATGATCAGTGCATGATATCCACGTCATCAGTGCATGACAGCCACGTGATCAGTGCATGAGAGCCACGTGATCAGTGCATGATCAGTCACGTGATCAGTGCATGATCAGTTATGTGATCAGTGTATGATCAGCCACGTGATCAGTGCATGATCAGCCACGTGATCAGTGCATGGTCAATTACGTGATCAGTGCATCATCAGTCACGTGACCAGTACATGGTAGCTACGTGATCATTGCCTGATCAGCCACGTGATCAGTGCATGATATCCAAGTGATCAGTGCATGATCATCAGGTGATCAGTGCATGATCAGTCACGTGATCAGTGCATGATCAGTCACGTGATCAGTGTGTGATCAGCCACGTGAACAGTGCATGCTCAGTCACGTGATCAGGGCCTGCTGAGCTGCGTGATTACTGTCTGCTCATCTGCTTGACAATTTCCAGCTGAGCTGCACGATTCCTGCCTGTCATCTGCTTGACAATTGCCACCTGTGCTGCGTAATTCCTGCCTGCTCATCTACTTGATTATTGCCAGCTGAGCAGCATGATTTCTCAGAGCTGAGTTCCATGATTATAGCCTGCTGACTGATTCCTGCCTACTCAGCTCTATGTTCATTGCCTCCAGAGGCACATGATCAGTGTATGACACCAAACATGATCAGCACATGATCAGTCACATGATCAGTGCATGATAAGCCAGGTGATCAGTGCATGATCAATTATGTGATCAGTGCATGATCAGTCATGTGACCAGTACATGGTAAGCTGCGTGATCATTGCATGATAAGCCACGTGAGCAGTGCATGATCAGCCACGTGATCAGTGTATGATCAGTCACGTGACCAGTGCATGGTAGCTACGTGATCATTGCATGATCAGCCACGTGATCAGTGCATGATCAGTCACGTGATCAGTGCATGGTCAGCTACGTGATCAGTGCATGATCAGCCACGTGATCAGTGCATGATCAGTCACGTGAACAGTGCATGTTCATTTACGTGATCAGTGTATGATCAGTCACGTGATCAGTGCATGGTAGCTACGTGATCATTGCATGATCAGCCACGTGATCAGTGCATGATCAGTCACGTGATCAGTGCATGATCAGCTACGTGATCATTGCATGATCAGCCACGTGATCAGTGCATGATCAGTCACGTGAACAGTGCATGTTCATTTACGTGATCTGTGCATGATCAGTCACGTGACCAGTATATGGTAGCTCGTGATCATTCCATGACGAACCACGTGAGCAGTGCATGATAGCCACCTGATGTGTGCACGATGAGTTACGTGAGCAGTGCATGATCAGCCACGTGATCAGTGCATGAGTGCCACGTGATCAGTGCATGATATGTCACGTGACATGTGTGTAATCAGCCACGTGAACATTGCATGTTCAGCCAGGTGATCAGTGCATGATAGCCACGTGATCAGTGCATGATCAGTCACGTGATCTGTGCATGATCAGTCACGTGATCAGTGCATGATCAATTACCTGATCAGTGCATGATCAGTCACGTGACCAGTGCATGGTAGCTACGTGATCATTGCATGATCAGCCACGTGATCAGTGCATGATCAGCCACGTGATCAGTGCAGGAGAGCCACGTGATCACTTCATGATTAGTCACGTGATCAGTACATGATCAGTCACGTGAACAGTGCATGTTCATTTACGTGATCTGTGCATAATCAGTCACGTGACCAGTATATGGTAGCTTCGTGATCATTCCATGACGAACCACGTGAGCAGTGCATGATAGCCACCTGATGTGTGCATGATCAGTTACGTGAGCAGAGTATGATCAGCCACGTGATCAGTGCATGAGTGCCACGTGATCAGTGCATGATATGTCACGTGACAGGTGTGTGATCAGCCACATGAACAGTGCATGTCCAGCCACGTATTCAGTGCATGATAGCCACGTGATCAGTGCATGATCAGTCACGTGAACAGTGTATGATAAGCCACGTGATCAGTGCATGATCAGTTACGTGAGCAGTGTATGATCAGCAACGTGATCAGTGCATGGTCAGACACGTGAACAGTGCATGACCAGTCACGTGATCAGTGCATGATCAGCCACGTGATCAGTGCATGACCAGCCAAGTGATCAGTGTATGTCCAGCCAAGTGATCAGTGCATGATCAGCCACGTGATCAGTGCATGATCAGTCACGTGATCAGTGCATGATCAGTCACGTGATCAGTGTATGTTCAGCCACGTGATCAGTGCATGATCAGCCACATGATCAGTGCATGATCAATTATGTGATCAGTGCATGATCAGTCACGTGACCAGTACATGGTAGCTACGTGATCATTGCCTGATCAGCCACGTGAGCAGTGCATGATAGCCACGTGATCAGTGAATGATCAGCCATGTGATCAGTGCCTGATCAGTAACGTGATCAGTGCATAGTCAGTCACGTGATCAGTGCATGATCAGCCACGTGATCAGTGCATGTGGAGACATGTAGTCAATGCATGATAGCGCCGTGATCAGTGCACGATCAGTCCCGTGATGAGTGTATGATCAGCCAATTGATCAGTGCAAGATCAGCTACGTGATCAGTGCATGATCAGTCACATGATCAGTGCATGATCAGTCACGTGATAGGTGTGTGATCAGCCATGTGAACAGTGCATGCTCAGTCACGTGATCAGGGCCTGCTGAGCTGCGTGATTACTGTCTGCTCATCTGCTTGACAATTTCCAGCTGAGCTGCACGATTCCTGCCTGTCATCTCCTTGACAATTGCCACCTGTGCTGCGTAATTCCTGCCTTCTCATCTACTTGATTATTGCCAGCTGAGAAGCATGATTTCTCAGAGCTGAGTTCCATGATTATAGCCTGCTGACTGATTCGTGCCTACTCAGCTCTATGTTCATTGCCTCCAGAGGCACATGATCAGTGTGTGACACCAAACATGATCAGCACATGATCAGTCACATGATCAATTCATGATAAGCCAGGTGATCAGTGCATGATCAATTATGTGATCAGTGCATGATCAGTCATGTGACCAGTGCATGGTAACTGCGTGATCATTGCATGATAAGCCACGTGAGCAGTGCATGATAGCCACGTGATCAGTGTATGATCAGTCACGTGACCAGTCCATGGTAGCTACGTGATCATTGCATGATCAGCCACGTGATCAGTGCATGATCAGTCACGTGATCAGTGCATGGTAGCTACGTGATCATTGCATGATCAGCCACGTGATCAGTGCATGATCAGTCACGTGAACAGTGCATGTTCATTTACGTGATCTGTGCATGATCAGTCACGTGACCAGTATATGGTAACTTCGTGATCATTCCATGACGAACCACGTGAGCAGTGCATGATAGCCACCTGATGTGTGCACGATGAGTTACGTGAGCAGAGTATGATCAGCCACGTGATCAGTGCATGATGCCACGTGATCAGTGCATGATATGTCACGTGACATGTGTGTAATCAGCCACGTGATCATTGCATGTTCAGCCAGGTGATCAGTGCATGATCAGCCACGTGATCAGTGCATGATCAGTCACGTGATCTGTGCATGATCAGTCACGTGATCAGTGCATGATCAATTACCTGATCAGTGCATGATCAGTCACGTGACCAGTGCATGGTAGCTACGTGATCATTGCATGATCAGCCACGTGATCAGTGCATAATATCCACGTGATCAGTGCAGGAGAGCCACGTGATCAGTGCATGATCAGTCACGTGATACGTGTGTGATCAGCCAGGTGATCAGTGCATGATATCCACGTGATCAGTGCAGGATAGCCACGTGAACACTTCATGATTATTCACGTGATCTGTACATGATCAGTCACGTGAACAGTGCATGATCAGTCATGTGATCAGTGTATGACCAGCCAAGTGATCAGTGCATGATCAGTCACGTGATCAGTGCATGATCAGTCACGTGATCAGTGTATGATCAGCCATGTGATCAGTGCATGATCAGCGAAATGATAAGTGCATGATCAATTACGTGATCAGTGCATGATCAGCCACGTGATCAGTGCATGATCAGTCAGGTGAACAGTACATGATCAGTCACGTGAACAGTGTATGATCATTGACGTGATCTGTGCATGATCAGTCACATGACCAGTATATGGTAGCTAAGTGAACATTCCGTGACGAGCCACGTGAGCAGTGCATTATAGAAACGTGATGTGTGCATGATGAGTTACGTGAGCAGAATATGATCAGCCACGTGATCACTGCATGCGTGCCACGTGATCAGTGCATGATATGTCACGTGACAGGTGTGTGATCAGCCACGTGAACAGCGCATGGTCAGCCACGTATTCAGTGCATGATAGCCACGTGATCAGTGCATGATCAGTTACATGAGCAGTGTATGATCAGCCACGTGATCAGTGCATGGTGAGACACGTGAACAGTGTATGATCAGCCACGTGATCAGTCCATGATATCCAAGTGATCAGTGCATGATCAATCACGTGATCAGTGTATGATCAGCCACGTGAACAGTGCATGCTCAGTCACGTGATCAGGGCCTGCTGAGCTGCGTGATTACTGTCTGCTCATCTGCTTGACAATTGCCAGCTGAGCTGCACGATTCCTGCCTGTCATCTGCTTGAAAATTGCCAGCTGTGCTGC
The DNA here is from genome assembly GCF_032452875.1 of Bos javanicus. Lineage (NCBI taxonomy): Eukaryota > Metazoa > Chordata > Mammalia > Artiodactyla > Bovidae > Bos > Bos javanicus. The sequence continues at coordinate 664 of NW_026894024.1, read as the reverse complement.
GTAATTCCTGCCTGCTCAGCTGCTTGATTATTGCCAGCTGAGCAGCATGATTCCTCACACCTGAGTTCCATGATTATTGCCTGCTGACTGTTTGATTCGTGCCTACTCAGCTCTTTGTTTATTGCCTCCAGAGTCACATGATCAGTGTATGATAGCAAACATGATCAGCGCATGATCAGTCACATGATCAGCGCCATTAAGACACGTGATCACTACATGATAGGCATGTGATCAGTCCATGCTCAGTCATGGTATCAGTGCATGATCAGCCACGTGATCAGTGCATGATCTGTCACATGATTAGTGTATGATCATCCACGTGATCCGTGCATGGGCAGTCATGTGATCAGTGCATGATATAGACGTGATCAGAGCATGATCAGTCTCGTGATCAGTGCATGATAGCCAAGTGATCAGTGCATGATCAGTCACCTGATGGGTGTATGATCATTCACGTGACCTGTACATGGTAGCTACATGATCATGGCATGATCAGCCACGTGAGTAGTGCATGATAGCCACGTGATCACTACATGATCATCCACGTGAGCAGTGCATGATAGCCACGTGATCAGTGCATGATCAGTCACGTGATCAGTGCATGATCAGTCACGTGATCAGTGCATGATCAGCCACGTGATCAGTGCATGATCCAGGATCAGTG